>NW_006768817.1:300887-491269 GCF_000204055.1 Melampsora larici-populina 98AG31
AAGAACGGCAGCACGAAATCGATGATACGACATCTCTCTCGTGCACATCACATTGAACCCCCTGTTCAAACTAATCAACCTTCTATCGCGGCCTTCTATATTGATGGAGAGGCAGTTCAAGTAAGTAATCTCATATATCTTCATATCTATCAATCTTTTCTTACCTTTTTTTTCTCTCTTCATTCCTTTCTCTATCTCTTGCTTTGTCTATATCATATTAGGTCCGTCCTCTCAACCGAGCCAACCTCAAGGATGCATTGATCCGCTTGGTTGTCAATCGAGAGGTTCCAGTCTCGTTTGTCAACGGTAGGGAATTTCGAGAGATCATCAACATGATCAACCCCGCCGCTTTTGCCATCTTATCTAAACGGACTGCCATCTTGGATGGAATCCTGGACACCTTCCAAGCCAAACGATCAGCCATTGTCAACCTCCTCTCTTCTATCAAACATGTCAGTATTACATGTGATGGGTGGACCTCCCCAACCAACCTCGCAATGCTTGGTGTGACCGCGCACTGGATTTCTGACGACTTTCAGCTACGCGGTATCACTCTGGCTTTGAAGGTGATTGATGGACCTCATACCGGTGCCAACTTGGCTTCACTCCTCAAGCATATCCTTGATTCTTTCAACCTCTCCAAGCGTCTGTACTGCATCACTGCCGACAACACATCCAACAACACCACCATGGGCTTAGCCCTTGGAACCATGATTCCCCAGTTCGATGCCTCTCAAAGTATCCACGGATGTATTGCCCATGTCATCAACCTCGTGGCCAAGGCGGGACTTGCAGTTTTCGATCGAAAGGACAAATCTGAACCGATGAACGCCCTTGATCCTGCTATACCTCAACTTCAATCATCAGTTCCCTTATTTGTTGAACCTACTTCCACTGCCGAGATTGGAAGCATACTTACCAGAATACGTGGATTTCACAAAAAAATCAAACATAGCAGCCAACTCAAAACCTCCCTCGACAACGCCATTGCGAGCTGTGCTGTCTTGGCACAGAAAGTAGGTTTAGTCCACGAAGTTTCAACTTGGTGGTCATCAACCCATGCTTCACTTTCTCGATTCATTCAACTTCGAGTCGTCTTAGAGTATCAGTTCAATTGTAATCCAGCACTTGAAGATTTCAAACTTGAACATGACGAGTGGACTTTGGTTGAAAACTTAGTCCAGTTTTTAGCTCCTCTCGCTGCTGTGACCAAACAAATGGAAGGCCATTTGTATCCAACTTTCTCTCTAGTTATGCCAGACTACCAGTGGCTTGTGGCACGACTTGAAACTGTAAGTAATTTGATCTTTCAGTTTTCTTTATTATTCTTTCCTTTTCTTTTTGTTTATTTCCTTTCTTTTGTATGAAAATTTGCTGATAATAGTCTTTGTTTGTTTCTAGGCCTGGGCTGATTCAAAATGCCAAGAACTAAAAGCCGCGATCATGCCAATGGTCAAGAAGATCATCCGATATCAAGAGGCAGCTCAAGTGAAGGCAGTCTACATATGTGCAGCAATCCTCAATCCCCGTCTTAAACTTAATGCCGTCCAACCTCAGACTATGGAATCCCTCGGTTGGGGAGTAGAAGACTTAATCAAATATTTTACTGATAACGCTGCCAAATTCAGACCAGCTTTGGACCCCGACATTGAGATCGTCGAAAACGAGGAAACCCTGGACTTTGATTTTCATCAAACTTCGTAAAACAGTTCCTATTGAGGACGAGGTCAACGAGTTCCTCACCGCACCTCAAGAAGATGAGAGATGCCAACCTCTTGTCTACTGGCAAACTCACGAACGTCACTGGCCCAACCTTGCTCGAATGGCAAAGGCAATGCTTGCAGTACCTGCCACTAGCGCTCCTTCTGAGAGTACCTTTTCTAATGCATTGAGAGTTATGAGCAATCACCGGGCCTCTTTCACTCCCATGAATCTTGAGGCCCAAGTTTGCCTCAAGAGCTGGAATAAGATATTATCTTAGTATTATCTAATGAAGTACAATCAAGAAATTTTGTTTAGTTTCTTTTTCGATATCAAATATGCTCTTGATTAAATACATGCTAAATCTAAGTACAGCCAGAGTTTGTTATAATCTAAGTAGGCGCTCAATCATGTGTGCTCTTGTTAATGAGTTTCTTATTCTATAAGTAGGCGCTCAACAATGTTTTCTCTTTTTATACAAGATAAGTCCTTATACACATGTTTTGGAAATACCAGTCAAAAGTTATCCCCTGTTCAAGTTTTTATTGCCCCTGCCAGTGAGCCAAGATCGAGTTTTAACTTGTAAGTGAGACTAGATCAAGTTTTTTTGAGTCTTTCTTGCCCCTAGATGTGAGCCTAGCCCCGCTTGGCCCCGTGACCATCCTTTCAGGGCGTGCCCTGGTCGGCCCTGCGCGTTTTCCCAAGGTCCTTGGGTTGCCCAAGGCCGGTTTTGGCCCCCAAGGCCGGCCACGAATTCGCGGGGCCGGGCCACAGCCCTAATGTAATTAGGTTCTTGGTTATATATTACAACTTAGTCTCATACATATGTACTCAGGGCTGACATACTTTGACTTTTTTTTTGTTCTTCTTTCACAATCCTCACCTTCAACTCCGGCTCACCTCATGATTTTTTACAAGACACCCTCTTACTTCTTCAAATATCTTCCTCTGTTTCTTCCATATTCTTCTTTGTTGTTCTCCCAACACATGAGTGCAACACAACACAACACAATTAGGAGGTTATTGTGTTCCTTTGTGAGTGACACTTCTAGAGCCTACATTGTGTTGTAGTGTGGCTGCAATGGTTGACATTCCAAACATATTGTGTTGTGTCAAACTGCAACACAAAACAAAACAATACCTTTGCAACAAAAAAATTGTGCACATTGCTATTTTCATTGACAAGATGTAGGTATTCTGGCAAGATGAGAGCACAAAACTGAACTTGTGGTTGACAAATGTACAACAGAAACATGCAGAGATAAATGATAAGAAAAGCTTAGGAATTGATGAGAGATTATAAGAAACATATTCATAAGATTAATATCTTAAAAATTGATGACAAATAATAAGAAACATGTTCATAAGAAAAGTTTTAAAAATTGTTGAGGCATAACAAGAAACACATTCATACAAAAAAACTGAGATGAGCAAAATGAAATTTTCAATAAAATGACCAAATTATGATATGCTACCCTTTACTCTTGACCTTCCCTATACAATTGACCATCAATTTATCTAACAGTTCAAATGTTTGACCTACGTTGCCAGGGGGGAACCAACCCTCCTTCATCCATTGTCACAAGCCAACAGCAGACTCAATTATTTGAGACAGAAGGCTGCTGTTGTCCCAAACATTACCTACCAAAGAGAATGTCCTTTTGACACACCATGAGGTATCAACACAAGCAGGGTCCCCTGGCTAGCACTTCCAAACACGGGTAATCATTTTCATGGATCTGTGCAGTGGATTTAGTCAGTATGTGACAAGGAGAGAATCAGATTGATATAAAATATATGAAATATTACTTACTTTCCACCATGCCAAATGGTCCATATCCTGATCACAAGGATACTTGCCTTTTAGATACATATCTAACTTAACATCTGAAGAGGTTGCAGGAGCTACTGTCAAACTGAATGTGTTGTATCTCTTGAAAGGATTGACTGTTGATATTTGATGATGGGAGCCATGTCGTCTTGTTCATTTTCAACAGTGATCGATTCAGGTAGCTCATGCAGCTAATTGAGAGTTAACAAATCTGAGACCCACTTGACTTCTTCAGGATACATTTCCTGAAAAAAACTTGAGGCAATAAGCTGGGTTGAGAGCAGTTGCCAGAACCACAGCATCACATATAAGAGCTTTGGTTCCATATAATTTTAGCTTTGGTCTCATCACATCAATCATCTTCTTGAGGCTGGGGTACATGGTGGATTGTTTTTCAGCTGGAAGCATAGATATGATGTAGCTATGTAGCTGTAATGAAACAAAATGTGACAGGCATTGGACTTGTCACCCTTCATATTCTTTGTCAAGATTGTGAAGATGTGCCAATATCAAACAACAGTGATCAGTATGTATCATTAGTTTTGATTTCAGTTTTGAAAGAAAGATGATTGAATTACAAAAACATTTACCTCAAGGATCTCATTCAGGACCTCAACATCTCGCCACTCATCATGGCTGATGTTTACCTCTTCAAAGTGGCCTTTGTCATCATCATCCAGTTTGTGGTTGATAACCTACACAGGAGGAGATGATAGTTGCTGAATGGCTTCAGCAAGATCATATAGGTCAAAAAGAAATGTTTAGAAATGTTTGACTACATACCTTTTTAGCCTCACAAACCCAAGTCTGGGCATCCAATACTATACCACAGCAATAGCCATGACCTGATATTTGGCTTTTTCCATTATAGTTCAACTCCTTCTTGACAGCTTCAAACTGCTGGATCCTTGCGTGAGATGTAGCAATTTCATTTCCAACAACTCAAACCTAATTTGAAGATAGTAAACATGTTGTATCTGTAAGTGTTGATGATGATTGAAACGTACTTTACAGAACACTGCAGGAAATACATTATTGGAAGCTTGACTTAGGTCAACAAGTTGAGGACCTTCCAGATCCTCCTCATCCAGCACGGTTAGCAAAGATACCTCAGATTTTCCAATCCAAGATCTCCTTGGATATAGATTCCCTCAGATTGTGTGTCCAAGGAATCCACTCAAGGCTTTGTTTTTCCCCAAAGATTGCCTTGGATCATTTACTCAGATAACATGTCCGAGGCTATTGCCATCCAAGGATGCCTTAGATTTTCCAATCCAAGGCATCTTTGTTGGTGGTGAAGGTTGTCATCTTCACCTTCCACACTCACATTTGATCCTTGAAGAGTTGAAGGCATGCTCAAGTCCACATCTTCCTCTTCTGGTTCTTGATCTTGTATGTTGTCTGATGGATAACCAACCAAAATAAAAGTTCCCTTGTTGTGGTTGCAACAGAACCTTAGGAGCTCTACCTGGTGCAGTTGTTGGTATGATGTGTCCAGAATGTAGATTGAGCACTTTTGAACCAGCCTTGACCATTACTGCCAATTCGTGTGCATAACACCTAATTCAATTTCTTGATGACTCCTAATTGACTGGTTTGTCTGCCAATTGGAATATTGCTTCCATTTTGGCAGCCATGGTAGTGTTATTTGGGCTAGAATGTAGATACAATAGAACAAGGCATGGGTTAGTATATAGATTACAAAGGAGGAATGAGAAGCAAGGACAAGATAATAATTGAAAATAATACTTATCCTGTCACACAGATCATGTCAAACCAGGAAATTTCCAACTGGCCTTGTCAAAAGCCTACCATTCTTTTTCCAAGCAACTAATTTGAGAGTAAGATGCATTACCTCCAATTTCCACTTGTCATTGATGCAAGATACCAAGCATCCTATAAAGGCCTTCTTGCCACCACAAGTAGTCCATAAGACATGTATCAGATTGAGCTTTGAAGGATTGTGCTATGAGATATCTAGATACTAAAAAGATGGACCACTTGCATGAGTTTGGTCATCTTCTTTCCTGAGTTGACTGGGTATGCATCCAGAGTTCAGTTCCTGTTCCCTATCCTTGGTGACCTTCTGATGTCAATCTCTTGTTAATTGAGATTTTGCAGTTGACCTGTTGTCAATTGAGCCTTTGCAGTTGACCTGTTGTCAATTCAGAGTTTGCAGCCAACCTGTTGTCATTTGCGCCTTCTAGTTCAGATTGTTTGTATCACCTCATCTTTTGGTTCACCTTTACCGCCATAATGTTTGATGAGCTTTTGTAGAAAAATCTTTGTTAAGTCAACCTTTCTCACACCTCACCTGTACCATCCCTTAAAACTCATTATGTCCAAACTTTTTACAATCACTTACTCTCCCTTTCACTCCATTTTCAAAATACAAATTCATTTTTTTGTTGTTCTTTTGTAATAGTATAGATTGGTCCAAATTTTCTGTGATTTGTTTTGTTAATTCCTTTTATGCTGGTTACCTGCACATTTCCTTTATTTTTTCTACAGTATCATATCAGTTTTCATTGTCAATATTTTGTATAGTCTTTCAAAGACTTTTGGTTATATATTGTGCATTTACCTTTGGTCCTTTGTTGTATTGCGTCCTTGATCGGCCTCATAAAAAGCAGGTTCCTATTCCACTTTCAAAATGAATCCCACCACAATCAGCAACCCTCACTATCAAATCATCACCTGTCAATCCTTTTTCCTACTGTAAAATAACCATTGTGTTTTCTTCATTGATTCTCCAATTGAACTGTCTCCATACCCTGTTAACTCCACCTTGCTAATTCTTCCCTTTCTTCTCACCAAGACTCCATCATTCATTATGATTGTATTGAAATAATCTCATTTGTATTAATATCTTTACAGTCCATCTACTTTGCCTTATTCTTGTGCATCAAAAATTTAGATGATTCTGATTGTTATGTCTTAATGTGGTAACATCTGCTGAAGCATAGACTTTGAATTTTCCATGTGCACAGAAATTGTGTGGAATAATGCTTCACACCTTGATTGTTTTCTTACACATATCTCTATCAGTTGTGTATAATCCTTAATATATAAGACAACAAAACTAATCATGTTGAAGGTGGTTAATAGTTTGTATTTTTTGGCAATTGAGATTGGAGGTGATTCTGGTGTCTTGACATGGTAGTGCATACTAATGCAGTTGTTTAAACTTCAAGGAGAATGGAGGCATAAATTGCTTGAGTAGTGCTTTAAGAGCTTATCACTTTGTTTAGCATTGGACTTTGAATTAGGGACAGTCATTGATAAATATGGGAAGCCAGGCCAATGAACTTCTCTTTAACAGTAGATACGATGACTTGCCCTGTACAATAGGGCACAATTGAAGACAAACATGACAGTAATGAAGCTAAAGATAACATTACCATGTAGTTGTGAGGAAGGTTTCTCGCCAGGAATGTATATAAATATACCTGCACATCTGACCTGTTTTAAAAATAGGATCATATTTCCCTCTATAAAAACACACTACTACAGTGTCATAATGCAATATAAATTTCACATTTAAATTTCAAGTTTTAACTTCACCTCAACTATTTTACCTATAACAAACCAAGTCAAAAACTATTTAGAAAAATGTACACAAAGCAACAGAAAATCTATAGCTAGGAATGTGGGTTGATAAAACGGGTTATGCAACCACTGTTCAAATATGTCTACAAGACTTGGTCTTTGCAAGCCTCATCATCGATTTTGCAGAATGTTAGTGATTGTCATTGTACTAATTAGTAAACATAATCTGATTAATCTATTTTCAAAAACTCAGGGTGACTCTTATCTGAGATATCAAAAGGGAACTATTTGATTATGCAAATTGAAGACAATCACAAGTTTCACATCAAGATCACATCACCTGAATATCAAACTGATAAAGATATTGGACCAAAATTATTCTTTAATGGGTCATCTTGAATGTTGTTCTTTAAAGGCATAGTATAAAAGGACATAAACTCAGCAACAACATTCTCATGAAGTCAAATCAGTGTTTTTTACTTGCAGATCTCTAAATCAGAGTATTATTGATTGAACCTTACCTCCTTTCTTTCTTATGGTAGGGCTTTCTTGCTCTCTCTACATGTTGTTTTTTCTGTTTTTGTGATTTGCAATTTTGGATGAAGGATAAGGTTTTTGTGTTGAACTTATACTTTGAAGATTTAGACCTTTTGCAAAAGGGAATTTCTTCAGATTTAATCATTTTTTTGTATTCACCAAACCCATAGGGAACTCACGGAAGTGCCAATTCACTTGGTTTTGCCTGAAGCCATTCTAGCATATCTTCCTGAGACTGTGCTCGACAATCATTCACCTCTGAAGTTGCTGCTGCTATGGGACAGACCACTCCAGCATCCTTGACTCACTTGCTTTAGGTGATGAGATTGAATGAGAAACCTGTGACATTCAGTTTATTAGCTTTGTAATAAAGCTAAAGCACCTGATTCAAGAGAAATAACAATCTGAGTAAACAAATATTCTAAAAACAATGAGTTTGAGTTCAATAAAGAGAGAGAAGTACAATGGTAAATGCAAAGAGCCTTTACAAGGATTCAAAATCATTGTGTCATTACTCAAGAGTGATGTAAGTAAAAGAGCACTATAAGCGCATAATATAAGAGCACGCTTTGAGGTTCCTTAATCTCAACTGATGATGACAGAGAAGAAAAAATTGGCTACGATGAGGAGAATGAGAATGTAAAAGTAACATGAGATCATATATGAAGGCGGATGAAGCAGAAGGGGCGGGATACAAAATCAGTCAGTGAAAACAAAAGTGATCAGTGAAAACACACACAGACACCTCTCGCTGGAGTAATTGTGTCGATGTTGTAGCCCTAGCGGTGATCGAAAACGCAGCTGGATTTGATTCAATGGGTATTTGTAGTCTTATAACAAACATCAAAGATTGCTGAATTGAAATCTTAACCTTCATTCAGATTTGTCTTGCTCCTTCGAAATTTTGATGCGAATATCGAAAATGTGTCAGAACTGGATGTTTTGACGGGCGCTTTAAAATTTGGTCAACAGGACTCTCTGAACGGTTATTGTTTTGAAACCTTCATTGAGGTCTCATTGAAGGTGGTTGTATATGAGTTTTGACCACTCCAAAGTTTCTTGAGAAAGTTTCTCAGACTGGTTCATGTATTTGGAAATGAGAATGATTGATTAGACATTACAGTGCATAAAAGACAGTAAACATGACCTGTTCTGAATTGTGCCATTTTATCTTTTTGATGGCACATTTAGACAAGTTCACTTCTCCTCTTTCTTTATTGTGACCTTATATTTTCATCAGATTTTACATTGCCTTTTCATAGCGTAAGATGAGATGATGGATCAGAACTTTATTGATCTAGGAGCTTATGATTATTGATTCGGTAGTCCAAGATTGAAAAATAGGTGAACAAGAAAACTCCGTAAAACTGTATGGCAGGTGATCAATGCAGATCATGAGAAGAGAAACAAAAAAGCTGATCACATTTGAAAATGGTGCGAGGTTTATGAGGCATGGGTTGATAAATTGATATCTTGATATGTAAGGGAAGAAGATGAAAATGATATCTGAATGATCATGAAGTCTTAGCATTAGTGAAAGTCAGCTCAGAACGAGCTTTTTGAAAAGACAAGTTAGCCAAAACAATTGGGACACTTAGCGCAATGCAAAACATCAAGCAATTAATTATCTTGATCGATGCAATGCTTACTTTAAAGATTTAAGATTTGTTGAGCTTGAGCTTGAGGTGCTCATGCAAAAAAGGGCAATATGTTATGACTCAATGAAGTCGGCAATAATCTTTAGTATAACATATTATCCTCCTTGATCATATGCCATGTTTCAAGATTGGATAAACCTAGTGCTATCATTGGACGATGGACAGATCTCCAATAAAAGGTAACATGTGTAGAAAGACAATACAAATGAATCAGGAAATTACAACATTTGACAAAGATTAGTGGTTTCATTCGAACATGTACACAGATTTGCGTTTCAATCAATCTCCACATTGACCAAAAGTTTGATTTTGAAAGAATTCCAAATTTCTTTCACGTCCATCTTAGCTGACTCTTTGTTATTTGAAAAGAATATTGAAGGACGAAAATCTAGAAGTGAGAGCTTGGGCCAAGTATATTTAGACAAATACCGCTTCATCGAGTTCCACTCATCATCATCTATAGGGCAACTATAATAAAAGGCTTCTATATTTTTACAGTTTTCAAACCTTAGGAGTAGGTCAAAGTTTCCACTGTGGATTATGGAGAGTTCTTTGAGAGCCGGGATATCAAACTGAACATTCACGTGTGGTTCGTCTGGGAAATGGCCAAGCATGATGTGAAGTTCGGTAAGGGATGGGGCAGAACCGCTGAGTAGTCCGTGCAATACGCGAGGTGACAATCCACTGCAAAAAACCACTGTGATATTCTCAAATCGCTGAGGCCAAGAGTTCAAGGTCCAAGTTCCATCCTCGCACGTCACATTGTCAAATCGTACTTTGCGAAGTTTCTGATGCTGGCCCAGGTTCCATCCCAAAGATTTTTCTATCGTTGGTTTCTGCCTAAACTTAAATCCACAGAGTTCCAAGGATACGAGAGATGGTAGTTGTCGAAGAAGGTCAAATACAAATTCGCTTGAGATACCGTCCTCAGAGTAATATTTCAGCTTTAAATGTTGCAGTTGAGGAATAAGACGGAATGGACCTTTTAAGCCCATTGTGATATGCGCAATCCAATCTGCATGATGGTACGCAAAGCTTGGAACAGTTACTGATACCGACGCTAGAGAAGGACACGATTTAAATAACTCTCCGACGTTCCCGAGTCCAATACCGTATTTTTCTCTGTACCCCATGAAGCCTTGTGGATTGGGTACGACACCCGTATTATCACAGAGACTCCTTTCACTTTCAAACTGATGCATATCGCGAACAAGTCGGTCATCTTCTAATCGAAATTCCAGAGATCTCACTAGGTGCCCATGCCTCAACAGTATATCCTCTGTCCAAAGTGATATCGGAGCGGGAAGGGCGCTTGGAAATTGGATTTTCTGATGTGTTCATCGGATAAAATCAAGAATGCATCGTTTCAATTTCAATGTACCTAGATCCAAACTGGAGATCATCAAAAAAAGATCATACCTCCCACAGCTTAGGAAGACAAAGTCGGTGAAACCTTCGATTGACAACCGCCAAGTTTTGAAAGGTATTAAGGATTGGTGGACCACAGTGATCCAGATATGCTACATATGCGGAACCTGTGGCCGGGGCCTGAATCATTCGCTCCAGTCTTCTTTTCTCGATACAGTCATTCTCTTCAGAAGATGCCTGGTACACTAGATTGACTATGTTGTCCAAAATCTCTTCAGGAAAATCGGCACGAGTCAAAGGATATGATTGGCATCGGGCTAACAAGACTTGAAAGGCGTCTCCAGCAGACCCATCAATGTTCAAGTCCTGTTGGAGCTCTTCGTCAATCGACCAGAATATTAGGTTGAGAACTGCTCGGTTTAACTTTGGATCGTACTTGTGTAACTCGTGTAGGAGGTAGTCAGATGACCCAGTCAGATTGTGTATCATGAACTTTAACTGTCTTTCCCATACACTGAAGTTGGCGCCAGTCTTCTTCAACTGGGTGATATGTTTTGCAATACTAGGAAGTTTGCATAAAAATTCAGAGCTATAAGCCTCGGTGGCGATTCCAGGTTTGCGATGCTCGGACAAAGATTGTGCGTCCATAACGAGTATCTTCGATATTCAATCTTCAGTAATTGTACGACGAAGATGAGCTATGATCGACCACGAGAATGAGAAAGATTGAACCGAATGTGTAAGATCGTTAAATGCACTTCAGAAGGTAGCACCAGCTCTTACACCAGGAAATTGGAAACGGCTTGAGCTCTGTTGACAAAACCTAAACTTCGCTGCTGAAATCCCTGCCCACGTCGGGACAAGTCTTCGTCAAACTTATTATGAGGACCGGGACTGACAAGCAAGTCAGAAGCCCGACGTCGATTTCCTTCAGGTGATCCTTCAGAGGATCAAGAGCAGTCAAGAGCCTCGGAAGAGGCCTTGCTGCTTGAAGCTTCTGATTCGACTTACACATTTCATTTTCGTGTTCTATTTCAAAACTCATCTCCATTCCACGATATTCGAAGATTGAACAGTCAATATGAGCGTCATCAATCAAGCTATGTTCAACCATCATCAACCTGAGATCGCAATCGAGACTGGTAGCTATGAGCTCATATGCCAACTTCAAGATCTTGCAAAGCGTATCCCCCAGTTAAAGAATACTGGCGACAACTTCAGTTTATGGGAGAGACAACTGAACGTTATGCTACGAAATCTAACTGGGACATCCAACTACTTTCAACAAGACTCGCACAAACACGATCCAAAGTTGAATCCAGCAGTTTTTAGTCTTATCTTCTGGTCAATTGACGAAGAACTCCAAAAGGACTTTCTCCTTCATGGGTCTGCTGGAGACGCCTTTCAATTCTTGGCAAATCGATTCCAATCAAGTTCTGCAGCTCAGTGTATCATTAATCGTGCAGATTTTCCAGAAGAAATCCTGGACAACATTGTCGACATGATTTACCACCAGTCTTTCGAAGAGCATACATCTATCACGAAAAGAAAGATGGAGCGCCAAGCCCGAACCCCATTCATACAAGGTCAGACAACTAAAGTATACCTGGGTCACGAAGGCCCGCCAATTCTCAATACCTTTCAAAACCTGGCAGTAGTCAATCGGAAATTTCACAGGCTTTGTCTTCCTGAATTATGGCAGGTATAATCGTTTTCTTTGCATGAATTCCGCTTTGATCTACATCAAAAGATGAGTGCGCTCATCCAAGTTTATCAACCATATCAGCATATCACATTCCCCACTTCGATGCCTGCCCCTATGGCACTTTGGACGGACGATATCCTTTTAAAACACGCCACCTGGGTCAAATCTGCCGAATTTGAATTGGAAGATAAGATCTACTACCAGGGTATTCATCAGTCATCAGAGAGTAAAAGGAGTCTCTATGATAATACATCACTCATCATTGGCGAAGATATCAGATGCGGAATTGGACCTTTGAACATTGGGAAGATCTTCAAAGTCTGCCCATCGATAGAGTCGGTCACACTGTATCTTCCAGATACAGAAGGTGCACACGAATCCGAATGGTTTTCTGGTCTTACTGTCCGCTTAAAAACCCCATTTCAACTTCTTCCGCAACTCCAACATTTAACAATATCGGACAACGGAACCAGAGATCTTCCGGGCGAATTTATAATTGATATCATCAAACAGTTACCATCTCTCATTTCATTGGATCTCTTCTGCTTTAAATTTGTTCAAAAGCAATCTGAAGAAGAATCCTTGGGATGGAATCTGGTCCAGCTTCAAAAGCTGCGCGAACTAAGTCTTTACTACATCACATGCGAGGATCAGACATGGAGCCTGACGTCTTGGGCTGAATGACTGACAAGCGTCGATCTTCGCTATTGTTTTGGAATGTCACTTGGCATGGCCCATGAATTGCTCAGTGGTAACACCCCCTTTCTTAATCAACTTTGGATCGCGATGGATGAAATTAAAGATACATCGGATTTGAAAGTTCGGTTCGATCTCCCGGCTCTGAAAACTCTCCACGTAGGAATTCATAGATTTCACGATTTACTTGAAAACTTTGAAAACTGTAAAAGTGTAGAAGTCCTTGAATATCATGGTGTCATAGAAGATGATGCATGGGACTCGCTGCAAAGTCACTTATCTCGACGTACTTGGCCTAAGCTCTTGGTCTTGGATGTCCGTAACTTGCACGTTGATGTAGGGGAAGCACGGGTCCGGCTAACTAGAGAGAAGATGGAAGAGATACTGAAAACGTTTGACATCAAAGTGAAGCTAATAAAGGATTGAAACAAATATAGCTAAATGGCTGGAACCATAAATCTTTTACAAAGAAGGTGATGGGATGTGATCACACAATCTTTTGCTTTTGACAAAAATCCATCTCTTGTTTGAGGTACTCCTCTTGTCTGACAACTTTTCTTTGTTGATTTAATGGCATACTTTATATGATCAAGGAAGATACTTGGTTGTAGCATCATCCATGACTTCTTGTAATAAATTTCATTCTTTGCACATGGTAGCCAAGCACTTTATGCTCAACAACTAGAACACAGCAATTAAGTCATCAGAATGTTCAGAACTCATAAATATCTTTGCATATTTTTCCATTCTACAATACATAGTTCCCTGTTGCTTGAACTGACATGAATATTGAGACAATCTGATCAGATCGGATTGTCATAAATATTGAATTCTCTGGAAGAATTGGATAGTGTATGTATTGCCTTTCTTTACCAACCCATAATATTAAATATCAACCTCATCAATTGTGATTTTTCAAGACAATCAGTCTCGTTCCTTTTTTCTTCTCTTCATCAATTGCCTGACTAGTTTGGATTCACACTATTCCAAAATCCGTGAAGCTACGTATAAGGAAGGCCCCTGATGGGTATCTGGACGTAATTGATCCAATGATCACACATCTCATAACATCAAAAAACCCGGCTTTTAGCGGTGTCATTCATATAGAAGCAATTGTTTTTCAAATCAGGTCTTCAACTTTTACCTGCTGGTATTTGATACCGTTTACTCAAGTATTTATTCAGTTCCATCATATTGCCATTGTTTAACAGGATAATCAAACAAATGTAATACTTTTGGAACAACACCTAAAGTCATTGAAGTCTTGATTCAATATCAAACCCTTGAAAAAACCAAGTGATGATCCAATTAGTTGAATACTGAATGTGTATTTGGGCTTTCAGTCAAATTAAATCAAGAAGAAATGTGGTGGGGGAAGTAGCGGATGAAGGAGAAGAAGTTGGATTGGTCTATCAAGCATGAAAACAAAGGGCATATATTGACTCTCAAGTCACACCCTTTGCTCAATACTTGACCTGGTCGCAACAACGGGCTTGGATGGAAGCCGTCACCTAGGAAGTCGCTTATCAAAACAGATTGACGGCTTACGACCTCAGGACACACTCGGAAATCTTCACGCTCTATGGCACACAGTCCCCACAAATCTTCGTGTCCTGGAACAGAGGAAAATTTTGCAGAGGGAGTCAAAAAGATTGTCTAATATTGATTTAGCTGCTGAATTATCTGAACAGAATTTTGGCTTGGAGAAAAATCTTTCCAGGAATTTGCAAAAACTTGTAGGAGGGTGGAATGAAAGTGATGATTTATATATCTAGACTTGATTGAAGTTTGTCTTTATCCTTCCATCTTCTTTTGCTATCTTCTTGAAGCCTTTTCAATTAATTTCGTGAAATGGTTTTGTTTTTGATATTGAATTTGAGGGAGAGGGTCTGGATTGCAATAGTGTGAGTTTTTCAGAACTCATTTATTGGGTGCTTTGGAGATATGTGTCAGAAAATCACCTGAACCAGCATTGACATGCAACTCTTATCTTGGTTCTATCAAAGACTAGAGCTTGCACGGGCAAGCCTGCCAGAGGCCTTAAGGGTCACACTTATCCACAAGAGCTTCAATTTTAGTACTCAGCAAGACAATAGGGTTCACATATTTTTAGCACAACTAAAGGTCATGTGC
Source organism: Melampsora larici-populina 98AG31 (assembly GCF_000204055.1). Classification (NCBI taxonomy): domain Eukaryota; kingdom Fungi; phylum Basidiomycota; class Pucciniomycetes; order Pucciniales; family Melampsoraceae; genus Melampsora; species Melampsora laricis-populina. The sequence goes on from NW_006768817.1 coordinate 316,066, forward strand.
TCCATCTTGTTTGCTCCCAAGGGCTCCAATTATTCCAAATTGGGTAAGCAATTCAACATGAACTCAATGAATTCATGTATACAAAGGACAAAGAGCACCTGTTGAATCACTGATGTTTGCCCAATCCACATGCCTACACAGCTTCAATACCTACATGCTTTTATGTGACACGGCTTCTATCCTTCTGTCCTAACTTATGCAAATGGAAAAATTATACTGGATATTGATCTCTGAGTTCTGGATTGTACCACCCTGATACTTTGGTAGCGGTTCCGGGGAAGATCCTAGTGGTTGACAAATCAGTATCCTTCCATTTTCAAACCTGGATGGAGATACTTACCAGTGTCAAACCTCACAATGGCCTTCACCATTGTGTAGTCATTGATGTGGTATTTGTCAAAGTAAATGCATGTCCACTCAACCTGACCAACACTTTCTAAATTGAACTGCTCAACTTCACGCATTGGATTGTAGTGCATCAAGATCAAAATATGGTAGCTCCTAGTAGTGCTCACAAATTACCAGCACAATTGGCACAATTGATGGCCACATGCTCCATCTGTTCACAAAAGTCTAAACAAATCCATTTATTCCAAATGCCTCCATTTTTACCAAGGCACATATTTGCAACTGAGTTGTCCGATCAAGGTATCAATTCACGTTGGTCAATGTATTACCAAATTGTAAGTTCTACAAGTGAAATCCTATGGATGCATAGGAAGGATGACATTAATTCCATTTCACGTTGTACTGTACTAGGCGTGCTATTAATTAACTAAGCGTAAGAACTATAATCCATCTCAGTGTGCCTTGCACCACGTCAACAGAGTGAAAAGCCCAATCCAGATAATTGTGGACATGAATAGTAATTTGACATGGTGTCAATGATGTATGGTCACATGACAAAATAATCAACTTTACATGATTAGGAAGATTATGAGACAGATTCAGCAAATTAAGTAGAGCCCCTCCAAATGCAGACATTGAAATTTTGGCTTGATAATGAGATGGCACCAAAAATGAGATATTGCAAAGAGGAAAACAAATTTGAGGCTTTATAAATAAGTGTTCCAATGCTTAAAACAAGAATTGGAATATTTCAAAACCATGATTCATGGACCAAGAGGTAAAAACAATTAAGGTGGCCAATTGCTGATGGAGCAAAAAGCTTTACATAGTCAAAGAAAGGGGAGAGGGACAGAAAAGACATAATAAAATGTAGACATGGTACCATTGGAATGATAAGTTAGAATATATGTGGATGTACATGAAATCCAGTTGGGACAAATACAGCTTTTGATGGATTTCAACCAGATAAAGAAACAACAATAATAGAGGGCAGTGGAAAGAGCCGTAATCACAGCGGGAAAAATAGGCGCTCACATTGATGTGAGCAGAGGGAACTTTCCTGATATCTCCAAATTTTGCTCAGATTCTTTCAATTCACCATTTTGGTTGCGCTAAGGTGCTCAGCCTGTCATACTTAGGTATTGCTTGAGTTTCCCAAAGCATGCTCATCTTCATCTTGGATGAGCATCTTGTAAGCATGGATGAGTTCTTAGGACTCATCTGGTGTATAATCAGAATCACCTGCACAACCTCATTCCAATGCTAGTAAGAATAGGTACATTGACCATATATTCCCCTATTCAGTGCATTGAGCATCTCATGACTTGTATTCAGCGCATCTAAGAAGCTCATGTCTTATAGCGCATCAAGTAGCCTACACCATCTTAATTGACAGATTTCTGGTGCACATGGCAGCCTATGGGTCTTTCCCCAGATAACTATAAACTCTAGAAAAGAAAAGGATCAAAAAAGAAAAACTAACACACACCATTGATTGGGACCCCATGATCACCAACCGCTTGTTGAGCTTCTACACAGCAAGTTTCCTCTAGCCTAAATCTTTCTTCTTCCCTTCTCTTCTCTGGCTTCTCCAAGTCCAAGTCCCTCTTTTTGAGTTCTAAAGGTTTAATGTCTGCTGAGTCTGACTCTGTATCCTCTTCATTACTTCCTTCATATTCCTCTTCTTCACCTCCTCCCACCTCAGTCTGCCCAGGAATGCCTGAATTCTTCACTTCATTCGGACCTCCCGCCTGATTCTGGAGATCTTGTCCTTCACCAAGATTTTGAGTCTGATATCCATATTGAGTTTGATCATCATCAACATTTGACTTCGGCATTCTGGATCTTGCTCTTTGAGATCTTCTTTCCGCCTGTTCTTTCTCTTTAGCTAACTTAGCAAGTTTGTTTTTATTTGCCAATAATAATTCTTTTTGACTCCTATTCATCTAGATAACCTTCTTAGAAAAAGAGTTTTGAAATAGAAAGAAATAGAATCCAGAAAAAATTAATAGCTTTGAAACTAAGAATCTGTCCTGTGAAGATTTTATTTTTGAATACTACATTATGAGGGAGTTGGAAAATAAAAGACAGCGGGTTTTACAATGAGGTGAGATAGAAGATGGAGCAGAATGACTAGAGAAGAAGAGATTTTTTTTCTCTTGTTGAAACCGGCAAGCCACACTTCTCTAGTATCTTGGCCCTGACCTTTTCTGGGCTTCTCACCTCATGTGATTACTTGTCCACCCTTGGTAATGGACTATAGTTTACCATTGCAGGCTTAGGGGTAAACTATCATTGAAGATATTATATTTTATCTTATCTTCTCATCCTATTTTTGTTTTCTCTCTTAATTCAGCAAGTTTTTATTTTTCTACTTGTTTCCCCGTGCTTATTTTTATCTTTATTGCTTATCTCTCTTTGATATTCTATCTTATTTCCTTTTGTGTCTCTCATTAACAATATTATCAGCAGTTTTTTTAGTTTTTTTATAATTTCAGTGAAACTGGCCGTGATGAACCAAAATCTGGCTTTCAGATGGTCAGCGTGTTACGTTACGTAACAGTCTGACCGTACCAAAATGATAATTTGGCTATGGTAACCCCCAAAACGTCACAGCACAGTGAACTTTGACTACGGTGAACTGCAATGTGATGGATTGTCCATTGTGTTACGGCTAATTATGTTGAGGTCCTAGTGTTGCCTATATGTACATCTTCCTCAGCTTCACTCAAGCTTCACGTCACTAGTATAGCATAGTATAGTTGTGTTTACCTTACAGCTTCAGTTTACAGTCAGAAAGTTTGTCTTCCCACCCACCCATGCCAAAAGTTTACTAAGTCAAAAAGATAGGCCACCTCCATGTTCAAGTCAAAGATGCTTTTTATGAGTAGATGTATATAGGCCAAAATTTATGGACTTCAGGGTTGGGAAACATCAAAGCTCGTCATGGTATGTATTGAGACTTTCTGGCCCTGTGGGACCAAAAAGCAATTTCATGACATTTGTCTGACATAAACAAGGCTACAAGGGACTTGTCTGCTACCAATCTCTTGGCAATTGATCACAAAGTTGGCCTTCTGTGTTTCCCTTTCAACTCAATTTTATGATTCACCCATCACTAAATTTCATTTTTCCATCCCACCACAGAAATGTAACAGGTTGCATGCCCCAAATCTACTAAATATATTTCTGAGCAGTAGCTATCACAAATGTGATCTTTGATTCCCAAATTCTGTTTCACTCTTTCTTTGCTATATAAGCTCTGTATGAGCCAGTGGCATGACCGCGAGTTCTGCAGTGTCATTATTCATATTCTACATGGTTTATCCACATGAAAGAGATGAGCAAACCGAATACACCTTCATCAAATATTCTGAATTGTTCTTTGCTTAAAGCCGTGTATTCTTGAGGAGTGTCTCGTGACTGATGTGCTCGTGGTTTTAAACTCTGTTGACCTGCTTTCCCTTTGGCAGTTTCCACAGTTTCCACCCCGGCTGCCAAGTCTCAGGAGTCAGCTGCCTTCTCCTCCGTGGGAATATGAAGCTTGACCAATTTCGCCTGCAAAACCCGAGCGAATTGGCGGGGAATTTGTGACAAGCTTTTGTGATTTGACTGTATATAGAGGAGTTATGGGATATTCGCGACTGCCCGGTCACTTCCGCGTAATACATGACATAATCACACAGTTGACTGTGGGTTGTGTTTTATGTCCGAAATAGTTGAAGAGAACTCTGAAAGGTGGGGTCAGTGAAGATCAGCAACAAGATCATCCCCGCAGAGGAGCACACTTTCAACAGCTTTCAAGAGTGGAAAGATCGCATTACATATACGTAACCTCAAAAGCCATTTCAAGCCTTTTACATAACACCTCAATGGAGATCTGATTTAGGCGAAGCAAGAGCCAAGACCAATACTTCATCGTTGTTTATTCTGCTCTTGTCGGTAGGAGATCGAGAAAAACTTTCGAGAGTGATCTCCGCAGGCGTAGAAAGTAATCAATGCGTCCCAAGTGGGAAGGTCGGATAACCTTTGTCTGAGTCAAGGATTGTCGACATCTCGATGTATCACAGAGCACCGGTGACGGAGAGGATGTAGACTAAAGGGGGGGCAAGGCATCACCATCATCAGTTCTAGGGCGGGATGAAGAACTTGAAATACGGGGTCAGTGAGGATAGGCATGATGATTGTCCCCGCAATAGGCAAGAGCTCTTTGAAAGATAGGAAGTTCTGCAGATAACTTTTGCCAAGAAAACTCTTTCTTCAAAGTCTGGATGATCTGGGATAACAGCTCAAGCATAAGATTTTCGCCATCATTGCCCAATCTAAATCCTTCAGCCGGCGAAATTCTTCAAGACTCGGCATAGACTTTGTGATTACGATACAGCCAAGGATTCGCCGGGTCGCTTCCTTCTTGAGAATCCACTCTACAATCGAAACATTTAACAGACCCAAAACCTAAGAAAATCGACGCGATGCACAGCGAGACATTGCCGCCATGACCTCGCAGTCGTACGTGGCTATGCCTAGAAATGTCGTGCCGGAATTTTAGTAACTGGTCAAGGTAGCGGTCAAGGTAGCCCAGACTGATTGATAGGATCGATTTGTTTAAGCCTGGATGAGTGCGTAGGACCTCGAAAAAGAAATACTGACCTTGACATGTGGGTAGATTGCCCCGGGGAGAGTCTGAGCGCTCAATGTGTCTCGTGGTTGAAGAAACGGGCACCGCTGAGGTACTGGTTGCACCCCGGTCGTAATGCAGTTGTCGGGATGTGCCGGGTGTGGCATCGTTACCAGAGGAGCACTTGATAGTGGGTATACCGTACACTATTTTGGGGATGTCCTACCATCCCTTACATCTATGTATCAGTCCCTATTTTGAGTCCATCCAGTTTGCACGACTGATTCTGGCCAAGCTCAAACTCAACAAAGTCCCAATGCTGAGTGAAAGTGTACTCGGTGGGTGTCCTTAAGGAGCACAACGAGTTGCTGTTGTACAGACTTCTCACAGGTTTTGCCACCGAAGATCCACTAAGATAAGTAGACGGAGCTGAATCTTTGTTGTCGTGACGGGTGAGGAAATTGTTTTCGGAGGATACCAGCCTTGGAACCCCGGGGTTCGCCTCATCATGCTACAAGCGAGCAACCGATTGTCTAGATTATCCTGCTTTCTTCTCATTGGGGATCCTTTTGAAATGGGGCACGGGTTCGGTTGTGTGTGGGTGGTCTTGGCCGTTGCAAAGTCAGTCAACTTTTGAGATATGCCAAGGCTAGGCGGCCAAGACTGCACCCCCAACTAGGTTCCCTCTTACATGTACTTCGTCGCACAAAAGGGTACAAATCAAGCTCTCGGAGACCCATTGCTTAAAAAAGATCGCACGCGTTTCTCTTGTCTCTCAGGATCTCCAGCGCTGAATTCTCTGCTGTTTACAAATTGCCACCGGTGCAAATTGCCCCCCGTCAACGTGCCTATCGTGCCCACACGGAGTTATTCCTGAAGCTTGTCGTCATCATCACCGTGGACGTTCAGTAAGGCCCGACGGGTTGCATTTTTGGTGACGGAAATCTAAACACTGTAGATATTCTATACAGACTGTCTATATCACTTCGAGTGATTGATATCAACTGACTTCTTACATATTTATTTATTTTTGGCTGAAGTGTTTTCAGAAACGATCAAACTCAAAGTTCACGCTTGCTGGTCAAGTGGAGGCCTGCTCTTCTACAAAGTCCACGATCTCATCAAAGTGTCGAGCAAGACTCATTCCAAACTACCAACCTCCACCATCATATACCCCTGATATTGTTTTCAATAGCTACTTCTCCTAAACTCAATCCAAAGGACAGTGTTTCCAGCTTATATCCAAGATAAGCAACATCACAACGATTTCCGTCGCCCGTATTCCTCCTGCCACACTTTTTCTTTCCACCGCCTGCCTGCTTCTGTAACGATGGCTAAGATCGATAAAGCTCAAATACTCATTTGCGGGGTAATCATACGTGCTTGTGACGAACTTGCCGAGCTACGCAACCAGTTTAACGTAATTGTAAGGCACATTTCCTTCCATTTTCTGCGTTCTTCGCGCTTTTCATCAATCCTAGATCATGTGATCGGCTGGCTTTCGAGTCATCTACAGTGCTACTGCACTGTCGAGCTATAAGCGCTACGCACACAATCTTCCGCACTTACCTGATTCCCCCGAGTTTCAGCTTGCGGATATCTTTTTCTGCATTGATGGTTCATTGGATTCTCTTCAGACACCATTCCCCAAAAAGATTGGAATTCAGCAACTTGGCCGAATTCTTTAGTCACATTTGATTTTAAACTGGTGATCCTTTTTATGGTGTGAAAATAGCCACTATGTATCACATTCACCTACCGGCATATTCGCCAAAGTCTGCGCCCCGACATGGGGTTTTTGGCCTTTGTTGTATCTACGTTGCGCCGATCGCCATATAGCTTATTTTCTCAAAATTGAGGTGCAGTTGCCAGCATTAGTGTGCAAATCGGCTAATTCCACTCTGTCTTTGGTTTGATTGAAGGACCTCGATTCAAATTCAAGATCAGAATTTTTGAAGGATTGTCGGCCTGGTGGGAGGTACAGCCGCGTGAAAGGGATCTACAGACATAATTCATCTGCTGATTTGATCGGGACCTTTGACGCCGAGGTTGGTGATTTTTATGATATTGGCGCTGAAAATTTCACCTGGAGAATTGACATCTGTTTCCTATCGCACTACTCTGATGCGCATCATGTGAAAAGTTAATAGACGCCCTTCCGGACTCGGTGCGTTACATCTGTCACAATGGCGCGGGATATGATCAGATTGATATCAAAGCCTGCACTCGTCGCTGTCAGTCAAACAGTCTTAATCCTTCCAGTGATGCTACCTTCTAACATGAAATCTTACAAATCGGCTTACATTCATGTTCTCTTCGGCGAAATCAGCTATCTTGGTCTCGAACACGCCTGGAGCGGTGGATGACGCCACGGCGACGACGGCGCTGTATCTAATGATTGCTGCTATGAGGAACTTTAGTTCCGCCGAAGCATTTGCCCGAGCAGGTCAGCACTTAGACCATCATAAAATGGGATAGAGTACCCATCTCAATTATTCACTTATATCCTCATCACGAAGATGACAATGAAGACCGGAACCAGACGAGAAAATACCAAAGCTGATGCTCTACTGCCATATCATTCCCCTGATCCAACGTACAGGTCAATTCAAGACGGGCGTACTTACTGGACACGACCCCGAAGGGAAAGTTTTGGGTATCGTTGGTATGGGTGGAATCGGAAGGGTAAATTTCAGATGAACCACATCTTAGTCCTATTGGTAAACTTATTTCCTCTAATTTACTCGCAGGCATTGGCTCGCAGGGCGATCGGATTCTCTATGAAGATCCTTTACCACAACCGACATCCCCTGAAGAAAAGTCAACTTGTGACGGGCAGTCCGCCATTTGACTTGAGTCCATTTGTCACATACGTGAACTCGCTTGATAGTCTTCTCAGTCAATCGGATGTGGTTTCACTTAATCTTCCATTAAACGCTGAAACGGCTGGCAGCTTTGGTGCCCGTGAATTCAATCTCATGAAACCTAGTGCCATCCTTGTCAACACTGCTCGTGGGGCTATCGTGGATGAAGAGTCTCTTTTAGCAGCGCTTGATTCTGGTCGGGTTAGTTCACTCGCTTTTATGCTAATCTGATCTCAACGCAATGATCCCCTTCTCGCGTGACTGACAGTTGATATATGATGTAGCTTTGGAGCGCAGGACTGGACGTCTTTCCCTCCGAACCTTTCATCAATCCGCGATTGATTGCACATCCGCGTCTCAGCTTATTGCCACACATGGGCACGGAGACGATAGAAACGCAACACAAGATGGAGGTTAGAGCGTTGGTAGAGAACCTAGCGACAGCCATGGCTGGTCATGGACTGAAGGATCCGGTACCAGAACAATCCTAGGCATATCTTGTATTTTTTAATATTCGCCATTTAATCTCGCCTGTTTTGTGCCCACCGATATGATTACTCATTTCAAACGTTTTCTATCCTCACCTCACTGATGCTTCTGGAGGCCTTACAAAGATGTTTTGAGTCAGATTTCATTTACTATTAATTCTTGATCGTTGAGGTACATAAATGTATTAGTGAGCTATACTTGAGCGACATTGGACCTGATGCATATATTCAGTAGATAGACTGACCAGCCAAGATGCCGTATGTTCCCTTTACCCTCTGGAGAATGTTTTATTACCCCAAAGTTAAACCATGTATTGTGATAAAGAGATTAAGCATGTATCAAGCTTATTTGATTTTTGACCTTTCTTTCAGTTGGGATGCTGTATGAAGTCTAAACCGGTTGACACAATTCAAAGATGAACTTGACATTTTGCATGAGAGGTAATATTGGCAATCTTTTGAGTTTGATATTCGCATTCGAATGGGCAAAAGCTGTGAATTCAACACGCACACACTGTTCCTGACCTGTGTCATGATCAGGTTGAACTTGTAGGATAGGACCCTCATTCAAATATGAAGAAACAAACTTCTAGATAGAATGGATCAGCATAAGCAATTATAAGAGAAGCATCATAAGGGGAGACATTTCAGTACATTCATATTTATTTATCATCGAACCCTCTGACACAACTTCCCACTGTCCAACTGTGCAAACTAAGGAGAGCTGAGCACAAAAGGGTCGATTGTGTAGTCGTGAAACACACATGATATGTCAAAGATTTAAATTTTCTTGATTGTACGGAACCCACTTCATGAGTTGAATTGCTCTTTGGTGCCAATGTGTGATATACTACAACGTTTGATAAGGATAAGGGCTGGTAAGGGATCACCCTCCAGCGCCTCACTCAGTAGGGGTTCATATTGCAATGAAAATCTGTCACTCCAAGAGGACTTGTTTTATATACATGTAGCTACTATCATGAAATCAAAATCAAATTGCTGGATAAGTGGTAGAAAAAGATAGGTCTTTCCTGCTGGTGAAATAATTATGATAAACTAGTAAGCTGGGACTGGGGCAAGAATTTCTAGGAAAAGCAGTAAGTAACCCGACCCAGCGTATATTTAGACTGAATGTAGATCTACATTCAAACCTAAACTCTCATAGTATCAGTAAATTGTAATGAAAAGAAAACCACAATGCCAGATTCTTCGATTGCAGAGGCGTCACTGGGTCGTACATAAGGATACCAGCTCCGCGGCTCCTCAATACTTTTGCGAACCTCGCGGATCCATTTGACAGAAAATCCTCTAGCTTCAGCCCGACAGGCGAAAGCTTGAATAGGCGCCCGGTGACCGCCGTGTAAACCAGCAGTGAGATAGACAATCGCGCCCGCGTTGTAAGAAAGCGTGTTACTGACTGTCTCCAAGAGAACTTCATGCGAGTCCGTGTACCAAAGCACGTCGGCGAGTAACAGAATATCGAAGCGTGACGGCTTGCCAGTATCACCGGCCTTCAGCAGAAGTTCATCGGGTGAAGTCCCCCATCGATGTCCACTCACATGCCAAAGATGATGGTCAGGTAAATTTGAAGCCATGTTGTCATTCAGAATTTGAAGAATTTGATCGTCTGGCCAATCACTTGTGACGACCCTTCGAGGTGAACCATACATTCCTGCCGCAACTGATGATAATCCAGCTCCAGCTCCAAGTTCAAGAATCCGTCGATCATGACAGTCAATTTCGGATGCATATATGAGATCAGCCATATAAATTGACGAAACCCAGATGTGGTGCGCCTGTAAGGAAGTAAGTTGACTTGGTGGATTCGAGACCTGCAGTGAAATAGTCTTTGTAAGTGACTGATCTCCATCAACCGAGTCTGGCGGAAGGTGAAAATTACCATGATCAGTTTGACCTTGGCTTTGTCTCTTGAGCGATGAGTCTAGTGCGGCATTCTCACCTTTCAGTGGCGGTTGGTATACAAACGGTCGAGAGCGAGTCGAACCACAAGCAAAGGCTGAATGTCCGAATATCAAAGGTAAACTGTCCTCAAAGAATTCAATGACCGAACTGCCATCACTAGAGCCTTCATCGCCATTTTGATCCTCGTTCACTTCGGTAGCGAGATTTGTTAGCTCAGGTGATGCATCAATACTTGCCATAATACACGCTTCCGTTCTTGATCGTCGAGACTGGGGAATCTGAAGTTGGTGTTCGAGACCTCGTGGAGATTTTGTGATTTCGTCGTCAATCTGTGGTTTTGGATGCGACCTCAGGACCGGAATCACTCTCGTGATAGACCGCGGGTGCCGGACATACAGAAGCCCTGAGTGTCAGAGGGTCCGACAATCCTAACACATACAACACCACACCCAACCTCTCAAGACTCTGACAGAACCTGGTCTCACGCTCACACCCGGTGCCACAAAGCCTGGATTTGCCCTGGGGGCGCATGGCAAGGGCCAGGGCTTAGGCCTCACATGGCCCTCATTCAAGCCCTTCATGGCCTCCAGCAGGGAGTCCGAGTAGTGACTAAAATTGAGTTGAGCTATGATTGGACATTCTTTAAATGGCAGGCCATGGCCCTGGCCACACCCTGAGCCACAAAAAAGGTGCCAGGTGTGAGCCTGAAATAACCAATATGGTTTCAAGTTCACTTTTTTTTTGCGTAATTTTGATAAATTTGGACAAGTCAGTTGTAAAAAAAAAGTTCTTTGTAAAAACAATGTAATTTTAATTTGGGACACCCAAAAAGGTGTCCCGCTTCAAAGAAATTACACATATTTTACAACAACGGGCAAGTTGTTGTAGTGTAAAAATACGCAAAAAAAGCCAACTTGAGACCCCCTAATACCCAAAACATGTGGGTCAAAAGTATACCAATGTGGTGATCAGGATCTCTTATATAAGCAATTTCTTTAAAGATTCATGGTAAAAGATGTGCTTTTAGTCAAAGTCATATTTTATTGGTTATTTTGATGGTCATTGGGTGTCTTATAGTTGCTTATGAATCATTTTTATCATTATCAATCATTCACCCATTAATTAAATAACTTGATAAGGATAGCAAGAAATAAAGAAAAAGTTGAAAAAACATAGAAATCATAAAAATAGTAATATTAGTAAGATTCAATTGATGATGTGGTATTACAGGTGAGATTTATGATGAAGGCCATTTACTTTATATCCAATAGAATGAAATCTGTTTTGAAAGGAATGAAAGAAGATTATTGAAATATTAAGAATTTAGGAAAAAGTCAATATTATAGGCGCAAGGAAAATGGTTTTTAGGGTATGAATAATTGATTTCATGGTTCAAGAAGGTTAACTTATGATATAGAAGGGTTATATTATTCTGCAACAACTTTCATCATGGCAATTGATAAGCTTCACAGTGTCATTTTACTACTCACTGGCAGGCCAGTGAGTACAACCACCCCAATCCAATCTCAAATCAATGTCAGTTCAATATTAATCCAATCTCTGTGTTTGGCCTAGAGTATCAGACAAACAACCTCCCAGAATGAACTGCAATAAAGTTTGGTTGCATGTCCACACATGAAGGTATCAGAATGGCTGGAAGGTTTGAGTGATTATGCAGCCCATGCATATCCAAACAAAATTGGAGGTCAAACTGATATTGAACTGACATTGAATTGAGATTGGATTGAGGTGAATGGAACTCACTGGCCTGCCAGTGACTAGTAAAATGACACTGTGAAGGGAGGAGTGGAATTATTCAAGGAAGAGGGAAATTCAAGGATGGTAAACAAGGGCACTACAGAATTTATTCATATGTTATGATTGATTTGAGGGATACATGAGTTGAAAAGAGTTTTATAATGATTTGTAGAGTTATTGTCAAGAATGAATTGATCTAAAATGATCTTACAAAGAAGAGAGATTAATAATAGATGTGAAAAGGGGTGAAGATCATTGAAAATGGAGGCTTTCAGCTAATTACATATGTCCAAACTTGTTGGATCATGATTGGTGATATCTCAATCAACCCAGAATGTTTAAATTAATAATGTACAGTCTTTGGACCACTAGTAACCAAGGATTTGTGAAAAATTTATAAGAGCATCCACAGCGGTGGGCTCCAAATTGGGGCTATTGCCAAATTTGGTGACTGAGCCCTAATTTTTTGGTGCAATGGTGGTCCCCATTGCCAAATTTTGAGCTTTGGGCTACAAATTTGGCAACAAAAAGCTGGGCTCCAAATTCCTGCACTTGCTCAAGCCCATACCTCACACATGTAAGCCCACGCACACCAATCTCAAAGTGTGTGTAAACACATAGAATGTACACTTTTGAAGCCCAAACGACTGCATCCGTACTGATTTGGGGCCCCACCCAATTTGAATTCACTCAATTTGGAGCCCCAATTTGGAGCCCACCACTGTGGATGCTCTAAGGAATCAAAGAGAATGGCATGAATTTCGACTTTTGCACTTCCATACACACATGTAACAGCATTTACAACACAAAAAGTTTATTTTATCAATCTTTACAACTCAATAACTTATTCATCACCATCAGAAATAGTTCATGTTATGCCAATTATACATCAAAATCACAAGATCTACCAGATGAGCTATAGTAACCCAAAATTGGAGCACATTAGAAAAAACTCAAAATTCTAAAATTGGTTTTCAGCTATGAATTTTAGAAAAAAACCCTGTATTCCCCATAAGAAGATCTTTCCATGATGTATAAACATCAATTAATCAATTTCACAGCTTAAATCGCATCACTAGTTGTTGATAATTTCATCAAAATATTACATCAGAGGGCCGTAGTGGTCAGCAGGTGCTGTTGTGCTGGTTTCTTCGAAGAAGGCAGTCTTAGATAACTTCTGCTAGTTACATATTGGTAGGTTATCCCTTCTTAGGTGTTGTAAAGCTCTTGTTGAGCTTTAAATACTACCCCAAGTATCTATTTCATCAAGGCTTTGGGAAAACCAATAATGTTCAAATTGCAGGGGGATTATTGGTTATGAGAAAAAACTCTCCACATTGTATGTGATCAGGTGAGAAACAATGTATCTGGAATTATCTTCAGAAAGCATTCAAGATATAAAAACATAGACCAGAGTTGCTTGAGCTTGGTCCCACCTTCTTCTTCTCCAGTTCAACCTGCACCATGTCTTTTTTGTGTGTTTCTGTTCTTGTTTCCTAATCAAGTTTGTTTGGTGTTAAGTTTTCAGCTTTTAAGTTTCACATTGTTCCTCTTTGCTTCCCCTTTCTGATTGTGCCCCTTAAGAGCATCTCCATCTCCAATGCTCCCCAATCTGAATGACTTAACATTACATTTATGTCAAAAACATAAGCTGTATTCAAGTTATTCAGAAAATTGTCCTCCAATGCCAATGGAAAGGTCCCACACCTGGCCCACGATGCAAACTTGTTTTTTGGGGATTGACCCACTCCCATGCTCAGGTCAGCAAATTTGCTGACCTGGCTGAATATTCTGAAAAGCAATCTCTCAACGGTTTTTGTCCGGACAATGACTAATATTTAGGCATGTGTCCACTATTTACGTTTTATTATCTTGTGTGATCACCTATTTGATTGTTTTGAGCAAGGGTGGTGCTATTGACATTGTGGACATTTGGACTGTCAGGGTGGCTACCTAAAAGGTCACTGATAAAGCCTAGTACTTACTCAGTATGTTCCTGACTACGTATTCCTCTGGGTACGTGGAATACACAAGATCATGGTTTTACCTAACACAATCAATAACAATAATATTAGTATACTGACGGGAGTATGCACTAATTAAGGTCCTAATTTAAAGGAGCCCACGGGCCTACTGAGGGGACAGTAGAGGACTAGAGGATGGTCAATCCTTAGACCCAGGTATTTCTCTTAGAGCACCCACTATGGTGGGCGTGTTTTATCGTAAATTTTGCGGTCCCGACCGCAAAATTTAATCATGCGTGTAACAAATAAATTAGTAAACGCATAAAATCCACTATGAGCTGCTTTACGACCTGATTTACCAACGATAAATCACTGTGAGTCAACCAAATCCACAGTGGTATGATCTTGAAATGAATCATCACATTCCTCATAATTTTTTCCCAAAGATCAATCATCTCAGAAGTCTTCAAATAACAATAGGAACAACAATAATAACACCAACTAGTCTTGACTTCTTGTTTGATAAACCTTGCATACCACCTCCGCTTCCTCACACTCAAATCTGAATTGATCGAGACTTATCAAGACTGCACTCAACATGCTCGGAAACTATATAAGTTTTCAACTTTGAACTTTGAAGTTGAGGTGTCAAGGTTTGACCATTGAGATTTGAAGTCTTGAATTGTGGAGTTTGGGATTTGAGGTTTTGGAAAAGGCAGTTGTTGACCGATTATTGTACGGTAAATCAAGTCGTAGGCTTGCCTAGATCTGAGCACGCGGGGTGCAAGATTTAACGCAGCAGTACAGACTGCATGTCTAAAACAGGTCCGTAGTGGACCTGTCTGGATTTTAGCGTTACAGTAACACTAAATCACCTTGTTAACGCACCCATAGTGGGTGCTCTTAAAGCTTAGAGTTGCCTGTTATCCTAAGACAAACAGGGATCTTGTCCAACTTTACGTTGCGAGAACTGCAGGTATTGACCAAATAGGAACAGACTTACTCTAGATCAAGTAAGAAAGTATTTTGTAGTTGAAGAACGGGATCAAGATAGATTCAAGGCTTGGTTAAGGTTGTTTATCGAAGCTGGGTAGCTAACAGTTAACTACGGAGAATAAGGAAAAGTAAAGAATCAATAAGGATCTAAATATTCTCTAATCGGAACAGGAAGATAGTATTTACGTTTATTTTACAATTTCAAGACTTCAGAAGTTTTATAGCAAACTACTTTGGAAAGTGGAACAGATAAAGAGTTAGAGTCTAGTCTAAATGAAAGGTAGATTCTAATGATTTATGTGCCGGCTTGGAAAAGGGGGAACACTAACTTATTTCTATAAGTTGAAGGGGTAAAATTCAATGCCTCCCATTCTTGTTTGTTAGAATGAAGGCTTCTTATAGGGCTTCTTGGATTTCTTTTGACTAATGGTCAACCACTTGGAGCTCTTACTCCCAGCCTTTGTTGATAAGTCTTGTGATCTTAAGAATTTGGTTCCTAGCTATTTCCCATGATCCTTATGTAAATCTGAACTGTGTTCCTTGAGGAGGTATTTTCACTTCGTCTAACTGATCCTCAATTCTCTAAGTTCTTCTTGGCAGAACTACTAGTTATCCCTTTTGAGTTATTATCTCCGTTCTGATGTTATTGTCTTAGTTCACTATAGTTTCTAGTTACTTATGCCATAGCTTCTCTTTCTTCTTATTCTTCTTTGGTTTGTCACCAGTCTTCTTATATCTATTGCTAGCTTAGTGAAATATATTTATGATCTTTAATACATCTTACTTCAACATTCCATTGTCATTATTTGTGTTGGTTTACGTAGACCTTTGAAACTGGGTCATTCAAGATGTCTTTTGTTTATATCTATATGTTTTTTATATTTCATGATTGAATCTTTGAAACTAGATCCTTAAGGTGTAGTCATAGAGAATTAGTTCTCTTAAATTAATTTATATACATTTAGTAAAATGGCATCTTTGTCTGTGAAGTTCTTTTGGTGCTTTCCTTTGCTAGGAAACACTTGAGGACTGACATGGACCTTTTGGGTTATTGTTGATGTGGGTTCAACCTCAAATTACCCTAATGGGGAATTGAGAAATAACTTCAGTTGTGCATTGCAGGGCACTGTTGCTGAATAAAGAATACAGCTGTCCAGCCAAGGAAAAAACTCACCTGTACATGTTTTTGGATTCAGCAACGTTGGAGATGCTCTAACACCCATTGATGATCATCTATTTTTAGTTTTCAGTGTGCTTTTTGACAACACCTGATATACTTTCCATGCTCTCTATAAACAATATCTGATGTAAGCAACCTGATTTCTTGATATTTCATTGCAATCATATAGCAATCTGCAAACCTATCCATTAGGTTATAATGTTGTTGAGGGAGGATTTGGCCTTGAAGACTCTGGATTGTGATTCCAGTGACCTCTGAAACAGGATGGACAATTAGGCCCAGGGTATACAAATACCTTCTGAAAATTCCCAGAAGGTTTTTTACAGAACATCAGAACCCTTCTGGCATTTGGGATAACACAGTTTATAATCCAGTGCATTCAAATTTTCTGAATGCCAGAATGCCAGAACATGTCAAAAAAGAAACTCCTGCCAGAAGATATTTGTATACCCTAAATATCAGAAATGCAGCTTGATGTGACATGTAATTTGATTGTGAGCAGCAGGTGAGTAGCTGATAAAGTTGTGAGGGAGATGGCACAGTGTTGGATCTGAGATGTATGTTGGGTACACAAGGTGTGTCAAGTGATTTGCTGGGTAGTTTTGTGTGTTTGGGGGAGTTGGCAGACCCTGTGCTCAGGACTTCTGTATGGACAATCCAACAAAAGTGATTGGCTTCATATTTGGACTATCACTGAATGACTGATGATTATCTTTGAAAGCCCTCCAAATATTTACTCCACCCTTTATGATTGACCTTGATCTTGAAACACCGCATCAAATATAGCACATCAGAACACATCTTTGTTGTTGCAAACCAACAAAAATTGAATAGTGCAAATACTTGTCATGGACACCCCATCATTGTCCAACCATCATAATCATGGGATCAAACCAAGGCTTATCACAGCTTTGAGTTTATATACAGACTTCACAGTATTGCAAAGTGTCTCCTCCAGTTAAAGAAGACTGGCAACAACTTCAGTGTATGGGAAAGACGTCTAAAAACTATGATAGGTTGTCTCACTGGGTCTTCTGATCAACTTCAATATAAGTTACACAAGCATCCTCCTAATTTCAACAAAGTGTTTTTCCAACTGGTCTTCTGGTTGATTGACAAAGACCTTTGACAGGACTTCAAACTTGATGGGTCTTCTGGAAATGCCTTTCAAGTCTTGACAGATGAATTCTGATGAAATACTTTAGCTCAGCATCATGAGTTGTACCAAGTTTCCTAAAGAAACTTTAGACAACATTATGAACATGGTATACTACCAATTTTCTGGAGAGAAAGATTACATAAGATAACAAAAACAGGAACATACCTCACAGGCCCCATGATCAGGAGCATCAAGTATACATGGATCATGGTGGTCCACCAATTCTTAATACCTCTCAAAACTTGGTGGTGATCAATGGAACATCTCACAGGCTTTGTATTCCTAAGCTGTGGCAGGTCTGACATATCTTTTTGCATGACTTTGATTTCCAGCTTTGATCCAAATTCCATGGGACACTAGGACCACAAATGATGTGTAATCCAATCATGTTGCGCGTGGTTTACACTCTTGTGCCAACCTTTCTGCAAGATTCCCTCATTAAGTTTTCAATCATGAGCAAGCTGTTTCCCTTCATTGATGTTTATAATCTGGTGTACTGGACAATCACAAACTTTGTTTGGTTTTGATTTCATATTATCTACAGATTTTGAGGACATAAAAGACCTCAAGTGTACAACCATTACTCAGATATTCCATTTTTGCTGAGTCTTGAACTTCTAGGTTAGGTGCACACTCCATGAAGGATTGTTGGAGAACCCCGGCTCAGAACAAGAAGGGTATCATGACTGACCTTTTGATCTCCAGAGGGGGCCGGCGAACGCGCATAGCAGCGCACGAGTATGTTCCTTGATCCTTCATGTCGAGCTCTATCACTCTTTTGTTGAAGGATCAGAGAGCCATTGGACTCAACAAAGTCAATCCCTCTCGCCTCACCAGTAAGTGAGGGCCATATTCAAAGCGCTTTTAGATTCTATCCCAAACTAATTTCCTCTCTCATAAAATTGGAAGTTCTCTCAATCCAATCTAAAAGAACTTGACCAAAACTTTATCCCAGTAGGATGCTACATTTGCCAGCTAAAAGGATCCATAAAGAAGAATATCTAAAGAAATTTCAAAATTCATAAAGTGAATCACTTTGAGAGGTGATAAATTTCTAGGAGCAGCTTTTATGCTTGTCTACATCAGATAAAGACTACGTAACTTCACAATTCCTCAAAACCAATGGAAAAACTTTAAGAAATGAAGGATTCCAAATAGTTGTTACATACTTATGTACAACCACAACCACAAACAATGACCCCCCACCAATACCAAAACCAAAACCTTTTCAAACCAATCTATAATTGATCAACCCAATGCGATATGAATCTTTAAACCTGACCTACTTCCTGAACGTTCAAATCCCCTTTGACCACTCCTTCTACCACCTCTTTAACTTGTAAAAAACTATCAAATGTGAAATGTCGGATTTTTTCTTTTTGACAATGTTTAGCTAAATCATTTCCAGTGCCTTCTTTAACTTTTACAAATAAACAATCAGCTGAACGTGCAGCCGATAAATCTGATACTCCATCACCACAAAAGAATAGAGTCGGTTTAGGTGAAAGTGATCGATATGGTTCTATACATTTATCTTTATCATGTCCGAATCCACTATTAACAAAAAAACGGATATTAGTTTTTGAATTTTTATAAGGTAAGAAGAGAGAGAAAGAGTCAAGATTGTGACTTACGATTCCGGATGACGGTACTTGATTGTCCATTCTCCCGGACCTGAACCTTTGCTAGTATCTACATCATTTGCAACAATTTCGATTTGAGCAGCTGCTTCTACTCCTACCAAGTTTTCAAAAATCGCTCGAATAATCGGTACCATTCCACTAAATATTTTGGTGAAGTTTTTTTGTCCAACCGAAGATACGATCAGTAAGAATTTGAATCACAAAGAAGAGAACTTGGATCGTTTACCTTGAAACGATTACTACTGGAACATCAGCCGACTTTGCCCAATCCAAGAATTCTTTGAAGCCAGGGTCAAGTTTAATATCTAATAATCAAGAAAATCCAATAAGTCAACAAACTAGTTCATTTTCAATCAAATTGAAGTTTTTATAAAAACCCTTACGTTTTTTAACAATTTCTCTACATTCATCAAACGAGTATTTTGAACTAACACTATCAATCATTTCTTTAAACATATCACTAAAAAGATAACCATCATCAATCACTCGAAAATATATATATCTTTGACCCAAATCCATCCATGATTTGATGTTCACATACCGAAAAGTGGCCTTTCCTTCAAGTACATCCAAGTTTCCTTGACGACGTTTTTCTCTTCCGAATCCAAGATTATCTGTCATATGATCATTACTATCCTATTAATCCAAAAAATGCATTCATAATCACCCAATTTATCAGTCATAAAGAATCTAATTTTTTTATCAGATTTCAGTTAAACTGACCTCAGTAGTGATAGTACCTAATGAACAACCCAAGAAATATCACATCAATCCTTTTTCTTTTCAGTACCCATTCAAAGAAAGACTTACCATCAAAATCACTAATTAAAAATATTTCAAAAGAAACAATACATTCGTAAGTAAATCATCTGATGATGAATGATTCTTTTAAAGTAGATAAATTACCTACGAAAAGACAATGAATTTAGCATTTGCATGAGTCAGAGTTGATTCTGCCATTTTGTTTATTTGGTTGGTTGGTTTTTGTGCAACGGGTATTTTTGGAAATGATAGAGATTAAGGAAAAGACGAGTTTGTGGGGATTTGATGGATCAGTGTGGCAAAGGTGTTTGGTTATAAGGTCTTGGTTTATGAAACCCCGATGATGAACGGATCTCAAGATCGATGACTGATTACTCAATTCCGATGATCACCGAGATAGTTTCAAAACTTGAAGTCTTCATGAATCTGATTGATTGAATGATGTCATGACGTAGCGATGTCGTCATTGATAACGGATAAAGTAATTGAATCGATCGATGCTTTTGAAAAATACATTTTATTGAACTACATGTTTCAAAACTACAGTGTGTCATTGAAATCATCTGTTCTGATTCTGAAACTCATTCTATCATTTCATCAACGAGTACCACCACCACCACCACCACCACCACCACCACCAGAACAAATCAACAAATCAACAACAACATCAACCCATCAACCCATCAGACCATCATGAGCTCAATGTTCTTACCATTCCTAAGATCACTTCTAATCACTCCTCAATCTTCAAATCCAGATCCAATCTTACATGTAGTACATCAAACCATCAGAGATCAAGATAGAGGAGGATTTACTACACCAGAAAGACAACAAGATCATTTATCATATCATGATACAGGTTTAAGATCTATCAATGGAGCTAATATCTTATTAGATTCATTAGCCTTAAATCCATTTGCTCAGAAACTGACTCTTAGTCATAATCATTTAGGTGATCTGGGTTTACAACATTTAGTGATCAGATCGAATTCGAATATTAAAGAACTCAATTTAGCTAGTAATCAAATCACTGATATAGGGTTCAATACTTTAGTTAATCATTGGTTATCTTCTAATAATAATAATCAAAATCAAGATCAAACCAATTGTGATTGTGCAACTTCAATCTCTTTAAATGAACTTTATCTTTCAAACAATCAAATCAGTCTATCTCTACAACCTTCACCTTTACTTTATATAAACAACTTATCAGTTCTTTCATTAACTTCGAATCCCATTCATGGTCCTTCATTAGTCTCTTTATTCAGAAACCCATCCTTCTCACCCAAAGCTTTGAAAACCTTACATCTTTCAGCTTGTGCTTTAGATTCGACCGTAGCTTTTGCTTTATCAGGTTGGTTAGAAGATTCCAATCGATCTGGAAGACTTGAATGGTTAGCCGTCAATGGGAATAATTGGGGTGTCATCGGATGTGAAAGAATTGTTTGGTCGCTTGCTAAACCTGGTGGAAACAAAAACTTATTAAGAGTTGAAATGTTGGCATGTAATTTACCTTCTAATCAATCGATTGATCAATTTGGAACTCCGATAGATCGTCCAACTGAACAAGAAGAACTTGAAACATTAAAACAAATGGTCGAATTTGGAACTGATCTTGAAAGAGCTCAAGCAAGAACTGAAATCGATAATGACGGAGGTTGGAAACAACTCTTAGAACGATGTGAGCTACGTAATCAAGTCTTTAGATTAGCAGCACGTAGAGCAGCCTTAGGAGTGATCTCGACAGCTAGGATCGTCTTACTTTCAAAACCTTCAAGTCTCAAAACGTCATCCAAGAATCCCAATATCTTTCATTGGAATAAGTTACCTGAAGAAATCCAATTTCAAATCTGGCGTTGGGTTGCATTACTTTCAGCTTTTCCAGGTTTAGAATCACATTCAATCAATTTTACAAACCAACCTAAACGAACCTCCTTCAAGAGTTTAAACCATCATCATCATAACGAAAATGATCCATTAGAAGATACCTTAAATCAAAGTTTAATCGGCATTCCTGATCCATTAACCACCAAACAATTATTAAACGTTTTAAAATATTCGTCTAATAGGAAAACTTTATTTCAAGAAATCTCATGTCGAAAGAAATTAGAAGTAGAAGTGAAAAAGAAATCGTCTATTGGAACAGAAGGTAGAAATGGACTTAGTGTTTCGAGTCATCATAGACAACTGATCGAAACAAGAAGGTTTGAGGCTGAGAGTGATAAAACTGGTCAAGAAATGGTTCTAAAGGCTTGTGATTGTCAACGATTTGAAGGTCGGATTTGATTGGGAGATCTAGTTTGAAGTCATATCGTTTTTTTTTCTAATTAGCCTCTGTTCAGCTTGAGAGGTTCTTTGCAAGCAATTTCCTTTTGGTGGGTCTTTATGTTGTATTCATTAATGATTAGGTCGCGGGATTGGTTTGAAACTTTCTTGAAACTCGTATGTAAGAAATCTTTTTCTTTTCTTCTTTTCCTTTTTTTCACATGCTTCACTCATCCTATCTAACATCTTAGAGTCTTCTTTCAACTCTTTGGTTTTTGATGTGAGAAGATTGAACTGATATTGATCCTTTGTATCTTTTTTTCAGATTTTTAGATTTTTTTTCTCATCATCAATCATTTATCAGATTTTTCATTTTTTATTTTGGTTTCTTCTTTTTTTTATTTTGATTTTTTGTAAAGACATTGAAAGTCGATTGTAAGTTTTTTTTGATTAAAATCAATTGTAAAATGTTTCTCTTATTGTAAGATTTTAAAACAGTTGAGGTCTTTTTCTTTGGTTTTTCTTTATAGATTGAATGGTTTTTCTTTTTTACAAACAGATGTTGTAATTGATCAAATTTGACTTTCTTTTCTACATTTGCAATATTAGAGTATTCTTGCTAACAATTTACGCATCAATTGTATGTCTGGGAGGTGCAGGTATCCTGCCGGCACCATGCCTCCTACCAATGATCCAGAATCACAAATACCAAAGTCAAAGTGATTGAAGGCCTTTGTCATTCGAATGATTCAAATGATCACAATAAAGGTGTGATGTGTGAAGCAAGACTGGAAATTTCTCATGTTTTGTATTGAACAAGTGCTCAACGTATCCATTCCATTTAGTTTTGGCATCTTTCCACATCTTACTTATCTCCCGATCTTCTCTTTGGATCTTGTATTCCTGTCTTCTGTCCGACCGCTTACGTCAGTCACCAACACGAGAAAATTTGGTCACCTGGGTCCTGCAATAACAATTCCGACGTATTACGTCACTGACATGTCACTCAGAAAGTCCAATGCCGACCTTTTCCGTCAGGCCTAAAATCTGACCAAAGATCGACCTTCTTCCTTCCACACCTCGACCAGCGCTTCCCAGGGTCCTGTTTTGATCATATCAACCATCAACTTTTACGATTCAGTAGTTTTATATCGTTTATTCAGGTCACACAACTATGGCTAGTGCAAGCACTTCAAAAATCGAGGACAATAAATCTCCAACAGGTCCTAGGATCATCGTCACCGGTGCTGCAAACGGGATCGTAAGCCTAAACTGACTTACGATTCAATGAGACAAGCGGTTTTGTAAATCTGATAATAGCTAACTAATCCTTGTTCGCGTTTGATAGGGTGCACATTGTGCTTTACATTTTGCTAAAGTTCATGTAAGAGATCATCCGTTTATGATCTGCCCACGTTTGCTTCCCACTGAGCCAAAGGAGATTCAAGAGGAACATATTGAAAGTACTTCATAGCTGACTACCTTTGATTTTCTCTTTAGAATGCTCGTGTTGCATTACTAGATGATGATATATTATCTTTACGAGCTTTACGACATTTCTTATCAATCAGTCATAGTTCATTATTCCAAACCCGAGGTGAACCAGAAGAAGATGTATTTGAATATTTAGAAGGAGATCAACTTTTATTCTTACCCACTGATTTTACATTAGAAGCTTCAGTGATCGCCTCAATTTCAGAAGTCACAAAGGTTTGGTTAGGTGTAGATGGATTGATTAATAATCCAGGTGGTGGTCCATTAGCTTCATTTAGTGCTAGACCGATCGAACATACTTCTTTAGATGATTTTAATCAAATCGTTCAATCTAATCTATCGTCTCATTGGATCATGGCCAAACATGTTGTAGAAGAACTTTCTAAAACCGGTGGTGCAATCGTTTCAATTGCTTCGACTAGAGGCTTACAGAGTGAACCGGGTTGTAGTGCTGCTTATGCTGCGGCTAAAGGTGGTGTGATCTCTCTGACTCATTCTCTTGCAAGTAATTTCGCAGAACGTCGGGTAAGAGTGAATTGTATTAGTACTGGTTGGATTGATGTAAGAGACGCTATTATGAGTGATGTGATGACTTTTCCAGGGTATGTAGTCATTCCTTGGTGATCCTCTTGGTTTCTTATAAATATCTCAGAGAAACTGATTGGCTACAATATCTTTTGAACCTTCAACTTTGATGCTACAGTACGCCAGTCGTACCACTCAGACCTACAGATCATGCACAACATTGGGCAGGAAGAGTAGGAAGAGGTGAAGATGTAGCTAAATTAGCTTGGTTCTTACTTGATTATACACAAAGTGGATTTATTGATGGAGAAAATTATGTACTGGATGGTGGAATGTCTAAAAAGATGAAGTATTGTTAAAGAAAGAAAAAAAAGTATATTTCGCATTGTGTTGTTTTATTTGTTTTGGCTTATCATCAGATTTTTCTTTATCTTTTGTACTCTTGATAATTTGTGGTGGGCTTTCTTGGCTTTGGTAGGTGTGTATTGTATGCTTTTTTTGTGAGAAGTTTGCAATGTTCCTATTGTTTTTCTTAGTGGCTTCATATTCTGGGATTATAATGCATTTTGTTAAACATTATATGTTATATCTCTTCTTTCTAAAATGTATGTATGCTACCTCTCTACAAAAATCAGATCAGATCCTTGTAGTATTCTTGTTGTTTATATTTTCTCTCGCACTCTTTTGATTTCACCACTGAAAGAGGAAACTGTAGAATTTAGAGATGGGAGGTTCTGGGAATGGCATTTCTTGACAATTTTGTGCTTGTCATTGATTATGTAAGAACATTATTCTCCTCTCATTGCCTTTCTCCAAGGGGCATGAGCAGCTCTGAAGGGTTGTTGTTTGATCTTCGTATACCTGTTGCACTCCTCTGCTTTGCTCTTTTGTCTCTTCTCATACATTTAGTTTTTGCTCCTATCTATATGTATGTAGTCTGATCAAATTCATCATCAAAATTATTTGCCACTGGGATTGCTTTGCAGTATGATTGTTATATTCTTTATACCTTGGCTACCTGCTAGGGTTTCTAAACCAACTACTCCCAATAAGTGCTTAACTATTGTCACTCCTGATTGGTGGTCATGTATTTTTAATGACCAATTGGAAGTTGATATGCTTCAAGTTCTAAGTATGTCTTCTTTTTCAAATCTTGCCATCCTGCTGCTCTTGCACTTTTAATTCATGCAAGCTCACTGGTGGACAGTCTCTCTCCAGCAACACCAAGACTACCTTAGACAATTGTCCGAAACATACAGAGGTGTTAGGTAGATCACATGAGAGTGCTTCAGTTGCAGTATTCGAGAGTGTTGCACTCTTGTAGCATCAAGCTCATCAATTACAGGACTTAAGTAAGTCAGCAAGAAAATGTGATCCAAAAAACCCTGGCATTGGGTTGGGATATGTAGCAGAAGTTATCCTCCCAGACCACTTGGTTCCGGTCTAGAAGATTTTTTGAGGGTTAGGTTTTGCTCCTTTAGTTGAGGAGCTCAGATGATGAACTTGGAGAGCTTTCTTTTTGTGTTGTTGAAGATTCTATGAAAGAGAGCCTTATCTATGATTGATAGTTTTTTTCTTGGTGTTTGAAAGAAAACATCACTGATTTGTGAATGGTTTCAGGTCCTCCCAATACATTTCAATTCAGATCCAGCACTAATCATCAGTGAAACTGATCACAGTTGTGTGACTCTGAGTATCCCTTCTGTCACATCCTTCACATGTATCTTCATCATATCTTTATTCAAGCTCAAGACTGTCAATAAATTTCTTGATCTTTGCATCCTCTGTTTAAGATGTGGGTAGCTGAAGTCAGAAGGGTCTAGATCTAGGTAAGAAATCCTTCCACACGGCTGTGTCTTGGATTGCAGGGAACTGCGGCCATGCAGGTGACATGACCGGAGGGGTGGAGGCTGTGAAGCTCTGTGCAAACATTGGGCAAGAGAGAAATCAGGGTAAATGCGATACATAAATCTTGATAGATACATATTTTCTCTGTAGATTTTCACGTTCGAAAACTTTTAATTGTGTGGAACTCACATGCGAGGCTGAACTACATGCGAGCAACTTCAAACCGCAAATGCTCTTTACTTGTAGGTGTCACTTGGGCTACAATCTGTCACACTTGATTTTTCACTCGTTACGTGTGTCCACAACTTCGAAACCGGTGCGGTGGCTTGATAACCTGTAGGGTTCCCTTCAGTTTCGTCCACCCCGTGCACTACCGGTGAGGTACATCAGAAGTGATTTCATAAAAAACTCACTCCGGCCACCTGACTGAAGCTGCTGTGTTTCTAATGCATGATAAAGGATATATGCTAGTCTAGCTCGAGTGTCATCTGATCCCGTATACGGAATTCGTAATCTATTGTTGACTTACCTCAGTCCATCAGCATCAGCACAAAATATTCATCAATCAAAATATGGCAGCTGTTGAGAATTCAACCTCTACGCCACTAGATCAACCTGAATGCGGTTCGTTGTCACTCCTTTTCCCTCTCGGCTGGATCTCGCATCAGCCTGCGGCTAACGGCAGTGTATCATGCTGAACGCCTGAATAACTAACCGAGTTGTTCTTCCTCTTCCGGGCGATCTTCACAACAATTCACGACATCGCGTACACTGGCGCACTTGTCCGCTCCATTCAACTTCAACCTCGATTGAATTTCATCGCGCGGCTCTATAGGTTCAAGCAATGAGGTAAGTTATCATGATCTTACTACAAAAAACATAGAACACGTCCAGTCATCTAGCTTTGTACAAATTCCATGGTGTCATCCTACCCTTCATTATGCTTTCAAAAGCGCGATACCTTTGACCCTGTAGATTGTACGCTGATCCCTTTACATCTTCGCAATCGTAGTTTAGTGGTCGACTGGGCTTGAGAGTGGGAGCAATTTTTATCATTCTCGTCACATCACTCTTCGGGACACTTTTCCCTATCCTCACTCGACGGTCAAGTTTATTCGTCATCCCGGCGGCCGCATATGAATTTGCAAAATATTTTGGAAGCGGTGTGATAATTGCGACAGCATTCATACATGTGATTACACCATTCTAGTCCATTTTCCTCATTCTGCTACTGACTCATCATATCATTCAATAGCTTCTAGCACCTGCAAATGAAGCCCTGTCTTCGGATTGCTTGACAGGTGCATGGAAAGTATACCCCTGGCCAGAGGCCATCTCTATGATTTCAGTTTTCGTATTGTTCCTTGTTGAAATAATAGTGAGTCAACCATATACTTTCCATGAAAGCAGACCAGAGGCTGATTTTGAGGTAAAATTCTGTCAGGCTTTCCGAGTTGGGACCGCCAGGTTGACTCGGCTGGGCGTCAGATATCACACTCACGGATCTGGCGACCCTGGTCACGCGGATCACAGTCATACCATTGGGGCGGGTGGCGATTTGAGACCAGAGCATGGTGGTGATGATTCTGGACAATCAGTTTTGGGAAAAGTTAGCGATGAAGACCCGGCCGCTGTTACCGCTGCACAGGCCAGTGCCACTGCACAGCTGATAAGCGTGGCCATCCTTGAGATTGGTGTGGTATTTCATAGGTGAGTTCAACACATAGCCTTTTGGCGTCATCCAATTTTGATCTTGGAGTGCTCATTTGGATCTCCTTTTCGTATCCTATAAATCAGTGCGGTCATTGGATTGACTCTGGCCGTAGACCCTCAATTCACAACATTTTTCATTGTGATCATTTTCCACCGTGAGCTCGCCTATCAAGTATCCTGTCTCACCGAAGCACTGATCAAGACTTGATATTTTTTCATCCGTCAGAGATGTTCGAAGGTCTTGGACTTGGATCGAGGCTCTCACAATTACGTCTACCTGCACGATTGCGGTGGCTTCCAGTATCAAGTGGAATGGTTTACTCTTTCGTGACACCACTTGGACTCGCCATTGGATTAGGCGTACGAAACACGTAAGTAGGAAAATTCGGCAACTTCCTCGCTCATATCTATATCTCCAGACTGATCGTTTAAACCAAACTTGAGCAGATACCGACCCGACTCTCCAACAGCGCTCATGGTCTCGGGAACACTGGATGCTTTCTCATCTGGGGTTCTACTTTATACGGGATTGGTCGAACTCCTCGCCCATGACTTCATTTTCAACCGAGAGATGCTGATAGAGTCTTCAAATGGGAAGATGGCCTTTGCAATAGGATCGGTTCTTAGTGGAGCTGCGTGCGTATCAAAATCATCTATTGGAATTTCTTTGGGTGCAATCATCACATTTGGATTCCGAAGTGATGTCCATGTATACAGCCCGTTTGATTTGAAGCTGACATGATATTACTATGGCAACTATTGATTCTTTTAGTATAATGGCTTTATTAGGACGATGGGCTTGACTTTCCTGTTAACTGGCCTCTCACTCCTCACGCTTCTAGTTAAGCCATAGAATTCGCAATCAAGAAAAGAAGTGAGAGCTTGACTATGAAAACACAAGTTGTGAAAATTATCTTACAGTATTCCCCATACACTTTACTTTAGTATTTCTAATAAGTCCCTGTTTATCTTTATAGTGTTTGATACAACTTTTCACCATTTTCATTTCTTCCAACTGTGATCGACCTCATCAGTTTGTTGTAATTTATGAATTTCTAAATTATTATCTATAATCTCATGAAAGTAGGAAAATGATATTACAAAAGCTAACTATACACTCTCCTAGTCCATCAACTTTTGAGGGCATAAATGAGCAAATTTGTGCAATCCCTGAGGCTTCCCTCACAAAAGAAGTGAGAAGTGCTTTTTTGTGTTGATTTCAAGCCTTCATTCTTAGCCTGAGCCATCTTTACACCAAGGCTTTGAGTCAGTACCATACAGATACAAATCCATGAGATCACCTCACAAAGACCAAATTTCTCCAGGCTTGTACAAACTCCACAAGGGAAAGGAAAGGAAAGATTAACACAAACTTCATGATGGGGCAAAGTGCCTTTTGGACATTTTGTATCAGGTGTGGTGGATCACAGCGCATCATAAAATTAAGAAGACTGTTTGTCTATGTAGCGTCTTAGTTCTTGAAGCTGGAGGATCATGTGGAGGAGATCATACAATCATAGAACGAAGTCTGACAGCGGGAGAGCAATCGTCGCAATCAGTGCGATAACAAGTCTCGCAGTCGTGGTCAAGAGAGCCTAGAGGTCAATATCCTTGGGTAGAAGCGGTTTGGACGAAGTCCCGTTTCGGTGGGATAAACCCATAGGGCCTACTATATGGGTTAACAGTTCTGACATGACTCCAGACTCAGCGGCGTTGGCTCAGGCTGGCTAACAAATCTTCCGACCTGCTTTGTTATCGATCGACGAATCAGCTGGGCATCTCAAGATGCAAACTTGTGAACAAGAACCATGAAGGTATGCTCTCATCGGCTGAAGGTGGCCATAAGTTTTCTGTTTATTTATCGCAGCGAGTGAAGTCGACGCAGTCCATATATCGGAATATGCCACAGTGACAGAGACCTCGAAATGCCCACTACCTCCAGTGACACGCTTGCGTTGGAATGGAGCTCATCGCAAAGCTTCAGTGGTAAGTCGGCAGCTAAAAAGCTGCGACGTGTAACACGATATATACTTAGTATTTCGCTTTATTCCCAGCCCGCGGCTCCTGGCAGCAAGCTTGCCTGGCAGAACAATCCTGAAACCTGTCATACTGCGCGTTTGGAAACGCGTTTGAGGGCGCCAAGGGTGTAGCAGAGCGTCTTTCTCAAAATGTCTAAAATCGATACTCTGCCTCTATCTTATGATGTATCCTGAGCCTCCATTCCCATCTTTGGAGCTTGGACATCACTAACCCACTCGAACATCATTCGGCGTCACCAAAGCCAACTGATCCATTTGTTACCTCAAAACACATTCACTCATTCATTCAATCAACATTCACTCATTTCTTGGGCATCAACGCAGAACCCGCTCGCCGATTTCTTCCTTCCATAGAAGATCTAAAATCTATCATTCCTTAAATCAAACTTGATCACGGGACATTTTGAATAAAGCTACTAAAGATGGTATCGAATTTGTTATTAATTTCCACATTCGCTGGAGGACTTGTACATGGTCACATGGAGAAACGAGACGTCCCTCCTCCCAATGTCGGCAATAATACCAACACGACCAGTCCGCTTCCAGTTACCACTATTGAGACCAACTACACACCACCTGCTTTCCAGATTCCACCACCGACAGTCAATTGGTCGGACCCATGTGCAATCGTACCGATTCAGCCTGATACATGGGCTCGACTTAAGCTTGATGATTACTTGGCTAACTATCCTGGGGGTCGAAATATGTCTCTAGCGGTTAGTGTCTCCTCATCATATGTCAAAGTGGAAAAATCAAATCTGTCGAACGTAAACATCCATGATTACTATGATCTAATCTTCCCCACTGTCTTCCTTCAGGAATTTGCTTCGTCGAGAGGCGTTGACAACTTTGTATGCGGAATTGGCGAGACTTGTAATGCGGGACAGGTGAGCGGACAGAACACTTCCAGCCACATTCCCTTGCTTCTTGTATACAGCTATTGACTCTAGATCACAGCCCTGTTTTCCTATCAAAGGGCCTGATTGGGAAGTATTTTATGCCTTACAAGGGTGGAACTTGATAAGAAACACATTGTACGGCGCCATCGGCACAGCGGTCAGTATAACACAATGTAAGTTTCTAGGTCTGCAATCATAAAGACGAGCAGACTCTAACTCAATGAACCATAATCTTGCGCATATAAGCCATCTCGTCCTCACTGGTCACGGATCTTTACAAGCCCCTCAAACGTAGCCCGCTTTGGAAGCTCAATGATATATTCTCAATAGCCGCAGGTATTGCTGCACTCATTGCTTCAGTCGCAATTGCCTGGCCTGGTACCTTGCTTGCCATGGGAATTTGGTATTCTATCAACGCACTTCTTGGTATCGGTCAAGGAGCGATCGGAATGACATTACTTGGAGAGAACTGGAAGGAAATTCCAGATCAATTCTCTAGAGTAAGATTCAAAGATTATTCAAAGAGATTTTACAGACCTAGATTCATGATTCATGATAACTCATGAGATTTGTTTATCTTTTTCTTCAGTGGTCACAATACGCATGGTACCTTGGAAAATGGCAAGGTTTAGCACAAGAAGCGCTAAGCAATCAGACAACAGCAGTCCTCAATGCGGGCATCAGTACACCTGAAGGTATTTCAGGTGTTCTTAAAGGTGGAGCATACTTCATTCCTGTGAAGGCTCGACAAATGTCCGAGGTAGAGAACGAGATCTCTACCAGCGCAACCGCTCGAATCTTGACCCAGATCATTCGTGATTACGTGAGTCTCAACCTAATGATCGAACTTGATGAGATAACATAAGAATCTGATCAAATGGTGTTACTTTGAACAGGGTGGATTCGTCACAGTATCTGTACGCTATCTACGCTTCATGCTTCATAAGCAGCTATCTATAAAAATTTATTGGATTGTCTCTCTTCTCGGAATATAGGAAGGTTGTGACGGTAAAGGTCCAAACGGTGCTTGGGAGGATCCGGATTCAATCTCCTACTGCTATCCAAACAAAACGTAATCCATGAATCTTTCCTATGGCGTTTTTTCAAATCTTTCTTTCCACTGACAAACAACTCACACGTGGATCTTTTTTACCGTATATTTTCAGGATGATGAATGTCATCAGACATAAGGGAAAGAAAGCTGTCAACACTTGGTACCATGGATCCCTGATCAACTCGACCTACGGATTCACGGCTGAATACATCACTACTCAAGCTTGGGAATGTCAACAAATGCACGGAGTAGGCGGCCCAAACCCTTACAACGATACGTAAGCTGTTTAAATACTTTGATAATGACAAATAGATGTGTCTCTCATCTATATCTCGAAAACAAACCAAAATAGCGCATTCCCGACCAACAGTAACTCTACTTGCGTCATGGACCTGCCTGTGTGCGATCTACGAAGTCATAGTAAGTTGCTTGAACAAATTCCCAATGTATAAATGCTGATGATGGTCATCATTATCTTTTGCCGTGACTTTTTAGAGATGCGTAAAGCTGTAGAGAAGCACGGAACAGTCGAAGCTTGTAGAAAGGTAGCCCATATACCTATCTAGGCAGATTTTGAGACATTTTCTAGTGATTTCTTTCAAAAGGAGCTTTTAGATATATTATTTATCAAACTCTTTCCAGTACTTTGAGCGTGTTTTTCTTCGAGTTGATTGATCTAGAGCAAGAAATCAATTTTTACCATCTTTAGGCTTATAGATTAGATGTCATTGTAGGCAACGATCCTGTCTATGACTACCACTGTTCCTAGTGGAATCTTTATCGCAGGAAAACAATGTCATGTTTTGACTCTTCCATCCAGGTAGAATCATTTCGCTCTCAATCACTCGCATGTTTTATGACTTTATCCAATTCCTAGAAACACCAAAAGCGTTCAAGTAACTGGGCTAAAACTTTTTGTATATATTGACATGACCAAAAAACAAACAATACCCAACGGGGTGGCTAGTGGTACATGACATATATTGAACAATGATGACAAAAATGACAAATTAGCTTCAAAGATAACTTGCCAATTTTCTCAACTTTACAATGATGATGATGATTTGAAAATATAGACAACATTGGTAACGAGAAATAAATGGTATAAGTAAGACAAAGGTAAACAGGATTATCATTTTACCAAGTGGTACATTGACCACAATGACCGACCCCGACAATTACTCAAAGTACCTAATTTTCATCCTTTCGATATTCCAATCAGTAAATAACGAGTTACCTTAGGGTACGTTTGGTTGCGATTACGAATTGTAAACTCCGTTTGACCCCAGGTACATTGCCCCGGGGCAAATGAGTTTATTGTTCAAATTGATTTTTCATCAAATAAACTCCGTTTAGGGTACATTGAAGAAAATCACGTTTGGTTGAAAATCCCAACCAGATGTATATAGTAAACTCAGGTAAACTCTCTTTGAAGTTTTCTCACCTCAGCTCACCTCACTTCACAATCTACCACTCCACATCCACCCATATGGATGTCCTCTGGTGATCTCCAATACAATTAATGATCATATGATATGACCTTTGTCCCCATCCGACCATTTTTTTTCCCGAACACGCTCGCGATAACAGAAACGTCACCAAATTCAACTCCACCACTTCCTATTTATCTCATCTTTCAAGAGTGATTTGTTTTGGAATTTTTTGAAGTTCAACAATTGATTGATATTGACTGATTGAATGGAATTGGATGATTGATTGGTTTTGAAAAATTGATTCAAATTGACCGATTGGTTGAAATCACACAATTGACTGGAAATTGGATCGATAACTCGTTCCTTCAATCAAAATTGGTTTTCGAGATTTCATTTGTACAATCACAAAAGAGAATAACTTTTTACACAGAAAAATCAATTCAATTCTAGATTCATACTTGAGAAACAAAAGATAGATTTGAGAAGATGATTGGTCAGATAAAAGCAGAAGGAAATGGCTGCCAGGCGCGAGGAGTAGAGGTGAAAATTGGCTTGTGAGTCTTGAGTATGATGGTGTAGTGTTAAAGATGTTGATTGAGTCAAAGAACAAACATCTTATGCAGTGAATACATATTGGATCGATTGATGAGAAGGGTTGAAGTCTTTCGAAATGAAATTTTCTCAAGTACAAAAGGGAGTTTATTTCACGGATAAACTCCCTTTTGGCGTTTATCCAAAGTCCCGTTTTAAACTCCTTTTGGGACGGGGAAGGAGTTTATTTCTGGGTACCATAAGTGGTCCCAAACGTGTTTTTTTAACAGCGATTATTTTGCAAAATAATCGCTATTATTCAAAATAATCGCCAAAAATAATCGCTACCAAACGTACCCTTACCTTCAACAGTCCAATCAAGCTCCTCACGTGATTCTTATATAACGTCTCCTCAATTTAAAATCCACTTGACATACTTCAATTCTTTTCAGACGGGATTTTGCTTACCTCTGATCTCCCAATACAGAACTTCAACCACTGATTTTGCTACAATTTGATTCGTACTCCTATCAAAACTTCACCCGCTTGATGGTCGATTGGAAATTTATGAACTCCCAGATAGCTTCAAAATCACTCTGTCTGTCTAACTAGAGCCATCCCGTTTCCTGCTTCTCTTCTAAGTGAGATTGAGTACATTATATTGTTGCGAATTTGGCACCGGTCTCTCACAGAAGGTGCTATGTCCGAGTGGTTAAGGAGACGCCCTGCTAAGGCGTTGGGTTCTGCCCGCGCGAGTTCGAATCTCGTTGGCATCGTTTTTTGGTGCTTCTAATGAGGCTGTGGTGTTTGGGTGGGGGGGTTGGTCTTCTTCCTTGATGGTTGAGGACAACTGGGAAAGACAAGTGCAATGATTTGTAATGGTCAGTATTTTTGCGGACCAGGGGAATTCAAGGTGGAAAGAGTAGTCCGTCTAGTCAAAAGATCAATTTATGAAGCTCTTGTGCGTAGAACTGTTGTATTTTGTGGTTTTGACGGAGGTAGCAGGTTTTGAGGACATTATGGGCGGATAATTGCTGCAGTAAAATTCCATTCCGGTATTGATGAAGCCCAATCCATGACACATGTAATTATCTCTCAACTGCGCCTACATCAACACAAGTCTACAATGATTTGAACATGATGAAAGTATAGAGCAAGAGAAAACACAAGGAAGTTTATGGTACAGATTCAAAGAGTGCACATTCTAACTTGGACGTCAAAGGCACTTCAATACTAGCTTCTTTAAGGAATAGTGGAGTTGTTCTAGGTCTTCTAAACTTTTATAGTATTTGTTGGCACTCATTCTACTACTAGATCAACTTCAAACAAGCTGATCATGTTTAGAATTCAAGTTTCTTTGTTTTGATGAAAGAATCTTTCTGAAACCTGAATAAGGTAAATTGTCTTGATATCTGGTCCTTGTCTCCTGAGAGCTACTATTGAGGCAAACAATGTATAAAAACTTTTATTTCCTTCTGATTGCCATGAATTGATGTGAAGTTCATAGAATGGAATTGACTTTTAAAAGGGGAAGGTGGAATTTCGCACCCACCCTTTTAGTATTATACCAGGTAGGTCTTTGGAAGGAATTGAGTGTAATACTAAAACTCCAAAAAGAATCACTTTTCTTGGTTGAACATTTTTTAACTCGTGTTAAATCACCCTGTGTAAACAAAGCTGTACAAAAACCCAGAACCTTGGAGAGATTACTGGTTTTTCAAAAGTGAGCCTGGTAATGCCCAGCATAAATTCCACCAATCCACTAGAATTGCACAGGTACACAGCACTTCATGGGTTCACAGTACTTTGAGGTTGTCAATAAATAGCCACGTTTGAAAACCCGGCATGTAGGTGGTAATTGCATTGGATAGATGACCACCTGTGTAAGGATCTGATTTTTGATCTGGCTGTGCCAACACCTCTTCCATCTGGCAGCCAGCTAGCCTGGAAATAGATACCGGTGTTGTCACTACAGACAACCCCTAAACCCTTGTGCAATGCAGCGGAACTCACCCTACTTCTGTTGCGCCTCGCAGCCTCCACAATGAGCAGGAGAACAAAAACTGCTATTCATCTATGGTAGACAAAAAGAAAATTTCATAATCACTATGATCTTGATAATGTTTTGATGCTGCTCAGAGATTATTTATACTTTGTGTATTTATATTCTCAAGTGATAGCACATGGTTTTGATCATATTCTAAAGATAATAATCTGACCTGAAAATAAACTCATTAAATCAGAAAACTTTGCCTGAAAATAAACGCTATCTTCAAATAAATATCAGGCCAGTGATTATCATGGACTTTCTCCTGAATTTTGTAAATAGAACAATTTTATTCTTTGGTATTGAGTTCATATATGATTTCAAAGTATTCAAGATTGAAATGATATTAATGTCTAGCAAATCATTGATAAGATATTTTAAAGTACTTGATACAATACTAACATTCTAACATTTTACGATTCCTATAAATCATATACCCAAACTTGAAGGAAACATCACAGATCTTCACAACTTGCTTCTCCTGATTTACACTATCCAAACCACTTCAGATCACTCTATAAAAAGAAATGCCAATCATCCTACCCACCAAATACGTATAGAAGAATTCAAAAATCCTTTTTTAAATGTACCTTGAACAGCCTTGATGATTTAAACCACAAAACAAAACCAAGAAAAAACGATCAAATCTGTTTCAATATTTGTCTTCAAGATTCTTTAGATAGTTTTTTTTCTTCAAGTTCAATTGAAAAAAACGTATAAAACAACTTGATTAGATTTACGTAAGAATCAAGATATCATGATCAAGATGTTGATCAAAGTGGGGATGAAGATGAAACTCCTAATTCTAAACTGAATCTAATTTTGAATTTGTGTTTACCCGCAAAAAAAACTTATTCATGACATTCGCCACTTTGTTGCAATACATATTTTATTCTGATCCATGATGCGATCCTCGATAATTACGTAAATCTATGATGGTCACTTTGAGTAATTGAAGATTATAGCTTATATCTGAGTTTTAATGATGTGGGTCTTAAATCATATCCATCACTTATCTGAACTTAAAGTTCATGGAACACCAATATTCTTCAGATAAATTAAATGTTTAGATACGGAAGTTGAGATTGAACATGTGCTTTGGTGTATGGTTTATCTATTTTTGAACGGTCTGGAGACTAGAGGTCATTCTTGATCAATCATCATCATCTCTACATAAAACAATTCCTCAAAGATCATGTTTTAAGAGGATCGTCCACTTCCTTTGGTCAAGTTTAACTGTTTAAAAGACTTGTTACAAATCATCAATTTGGTTGCTCAACCATATGGCATTCTAATAATCTTTGAATGATCATGCCCACCAAGGGGTCAATTTTCAACATAAGATCTGAATGATAGGTTGTCAATCAATTTGGTTGATCAAAGTGAAATTGGTTATTCTTGATGATGAATAAGATGAAAGATGCAAAGTTTTTGAAATTCTTTATTGATTGATTGAGGAAATGAACTTGAATGTAAACTTTGAATTTACAAATAAACAGTTGACTTTGAGAATTTGAATCGTTTTGTCCTTTCCCTCGCTCACTCCCGAGTGTCTCTCGAGAAAGGTTCATTTGATTCGTTACCTTTTGACGACCGATCTATGCACAATTTGTTGCTGAATCAAAACTCCTTCAAATTTAACAAACAAAATCAGATTAATTCTGAAATTAGAACTCTAAACCTAGCTAGCTACTTAAATGCTAAATTCTAGTACAGCTAGACTTACATAAACCATTTTTGATTTCATCCCTGTGCAGTTCACAGAGTGTCAGTCTTGAGTTTGAGTCTGTGATATTTGAATTTTAATCCAAAAAAAAAAAGAAAAAGAAAAAGAAATTCATCAAATCTTTTTAACCAAACTTCAACTTCTCGCATCTATTGGATTGGTTTTGATTGATTTGAAGCAGGTTCAGTTAGTTCTTTTTACTTGTTTGAGTTTGTTTTGATGACTTTTATTTCAATTCACTTTTGACCTTCTTTTGTTTTCATTATAATCATCATCATCATCATCATCATCATCATCATCATAAGAACCTAACCACTAAATCGAAGAAACTATCAAAATTCAATTGAGAAACTAGAATAAGACTAGAAACCTCATCCAAGAAACTCAGTACATCACCAAGAAGCCTTTTTTTTTTCTTCTTCTTCAAAACCACCAATCAATCATCCATCCATCCATTCATCCATTCATCCTCCTTTACCTCTCAATCTCTCTTCTCCTTCCTTCTCTCAATCAATTCATCAAATTCTCAATTTTCAATCAACCAACGAACCAAAATAACAAGGATTCAAGTCGATCGAATACCTCACCTTCATCTCTCATCTCTTCGATCGATCAAATCAATCTAATTTACTTTTCAGTATGTCTTTCATTTCTCTTGTTTCATCTATCTATCAATCCATCTCATCCGCTGTTCTGATTGGTCTCATCTCTATTAGCTTGGATATTCATAACTCAAAAGATCACAAACGATGGCAGAACAGGGTGGACCAGAGATCGACCTTGACTCAGTGATTGATAGACTATTAGAAGGTCAGTTCTTCTCTTCTTCTCATTCGCGTCTCTCTCTTCGCCTTCTCTTTCGTTCAACCCATCTTCTTGATGAACAAGAGAATCGCGATCAAGGAATCGATTCGGAAAACGATATGACCTTTTATATTCCTTTTCTTCCATCACGCCTCACATCGCGACACAACATCATTAACCATTTGCTTCTTTACCTCTTTCACGTCTTGTCGTTTAGTGCGAGGAAATCGACCTGGTAAACAGGTCCAATTACAAGAATACGAAATCAAGTTTCTGTGTACGCGAGCTCGAGAGATCTTCATTAATCAACCCATCTTACTCGAACTAGAAGCTCCTATCAAGATCTGTGGTAAGTCTCTCTTCAGCATAGCTCTATCAATCACTGGACTCTGTATTGAGCCTTCCAAACCACCCGGATTTCTCGATCTTCTCAGGTGATATTCACGGCCAGTATTACGATCTACTTCGTTTGTTCGAATACGGTGGTTTCCCTCCTGAAGCCAATTATCTATTCCTTGGAGATTATGTGGATCGTGGAAAACAATCACTTGAAACGATTTGTCTGTTATTGGCTTACAAGATTAAATATCCTGAAAACTTCTTTATCTTACGCGGTAATCATGAATGTGCTAGTATTAATCGGATATATGGTTTCTATGACGAATGTAAGCCTTTCCTTTACCATACCGAACCGACAGACGAGAGATTCTAACGTGGTCACGGAGGTGTGTTAGGCAAGAGGAGATATAATATCAAGCTCTGGAAAACTTTCACAGATTGTTTCAATTGTCTTCCGATCGCGGCTATTATCGATGAAAAGATCTTTACGATGCATGGTGGCTTGAGTCCCGATTTACAGAGCATGGAACAGATCAGAAGGGTTATGAGGCCTACAGACGTACCTGATACCGGTACGATCAAGTCTCAAGTTGAAGCCATCGTTCAACACTCACTCATGCCATAACCTTGTTCGTTTTACACTAGGTTTACTTTGCGACCTACTTTGGTCAGATCCTGACAAAGACATCACCGGATGGTCAGAAAACGATCGAGGTGTCTCATTTACGTTTGGACCTGATGTAGTCACTAGGTTTTTACAGAAACATGACATGGATTTGATTTGCCGAGCACATCAAGTTGTGGAAGATGGTTATGAATTCTTTGCCAAACGTCAACTCGTCACCCTTTTCTCGGCTCCAAATTACTGTGGTGAATTTGATAATGCGGGTGCCATGATGAGTGTAGATGAGACCTTGTTATGTAGTTTCCAGGTTGGTGCTTTCTTCCTTGCATCATTATCATTAGCATTATACTGAATCCACTCTGTTTTTGTACTAGATTTTGAAACCCGCAGAGAAAAAACAGAAGTTCATGTATGCTGGTATGAACTCTGGTAGACCGGTTACTCCACCACGAAAACAGAAGAAGAAAGATGGTAAACCTGCATAAAAGACACGCCGCATAAAGCTATGTGATATGACTATATGTGAGGGCACGAGACAGAAAAAGTTTTTTTTTAATTTTTCAAGTTTTTCCTTAAACTTTTTCTTTTGGTTTGGTTTGTGTGTTTAATGATGTTTTTTTGTTATGTTTTTTTTGTTGTGTGTGTGTTGTGTGCTTTTGTTTTCTGGATCATTTCTTTTTTGATTTCTTTTTTGATTTCTCTTTTTCTACTCCTTTCTTTTTCTATTCTTTACATTGGGTTTTCACATATATCTATCTATATAAATATATATATATATTTGTTTTCACAAATCAAAACCAAATTCACAAACAAACAAACCAAGCTTTTGAAGAAATTTCTAAGAAAACATCATAATGACTTTTTTTTTCGGAGGTCTTTTTCTTTTTTTTTTTCGACTTGATCAGTTTCTTGAGAATGGATGAAGAGATTTGCAACTTAATTTCTTTCTTTTTCTTTCTTTTTTGTGGGTTGTTGAAAAGTTGAGTGTACTTTTACTTTGGTTCATCATTTGTGAAGCCTCTAAGGGGTTCAGGGTTGGGTAGAGATTTAGACACAGCATGATGGGTGCTGTTGTCTTATGAAATCCTCTGATGATTCAAGAAGATTACTCATAGCTTGTTGCCCTGATCCAGTGATGTTGCAGTATTGGAGTTTTCATTTGGATCAGAGTGGCAAATAAAGTATCAATGTTATGTTTACCTGTGGATTGCTCTTTTGTACCAGAGCAAAATTGCTCAGCTCATTTGTTCTCTTGATTTCAAATGTCTGATGTTACTCAAAGTGTAGAACAACCAAGATCTAGCCACAAATCTCATAAGCCAATTCATCCTTCTTACAAGGCTAAACAGGATGATCCTTATTAATGACACTGGTTTAAAGATTTTTAACATCTCATTCATGTATTCAATAGTTGTTTTATTCTACACTTTTTGTATGTTTTTTTGGGTGATAAATGGATTAAAGATGAGGAGATATATGAGATATATATTGTTTATGAGAAACCATTTTTACAATTTTTCTTTGAAGAGAATTGGCAGACATGAATTTGGTCTAGAATAAATTTATTTGAGATATACTCATTAAAGTGTATGATTCAACTATGAAATCTTATATCATATTTCATACTACATATAATTTCTTGATTGGAAATAAAAAAAGGTAAGGTTCTATGGTACATTTAAAGTTATTTAATTCAAAGAATAAGTTTCTTTAACAAACAAAAGAAGCTTGATGATTGGTCATTAATTTCTGAGGTTCTCAGCTATACAAAACACTTTAAGTTTCACCACCCAAACCCCAGAACCACTTCACTTTAACCTTAATAAATCAATCAAATCTCAAACTTGTCACCAAACATGCAAAAATGATCAGAAACCCAATCCAAAAATGGATACCCTCAGATGATCAAATACGGAGAAGATCTTGTTGTACACTCCATAAAACTTTTTCATGACCATTCAAAGTTGAATGGGTTTTGTTACATGTCTTAGGATTGATCAAGATCATTTGATCAGTAAAACTTAAGTTTTGTGGGGCACTTGATCTGGGTTTCATTGTTAATATATACTTGAAACTGTGGTTATGTATTTGATCATGAGATATGTAATTTGTTAAGGATAAAGACTTGGTACATGCCAAAACTGTAGAACAGTAGGTTTAGTTCATCTTTGTGTATATTATGACCTGAAACTAGGGCTATGACATGGCCCTGGCCCTGACCACCTGAGCCAGCCTGGTGATTTCTTGAGGCAAGCGGTACACACCCTGAGTCAGCTGAGCATGGCCTACAGAGTGCCAGGAGACCCGCCACGGGCCCGGACCCTCAGGGCGCCAGCCCTGACATTTTTGGTCCCATCCCTTTGATACAGGCCTACAACAGGCCCTGGTCTTCTTGAAGATGCAGCCGGGCCTTTCCAAGGCCAGGTCAAAGCCCTACCTGAAACTCTTACTCTGGGATCCTTCCATATATCCTTGTTTGTGGTTTAGATTTGACATTCTAAGATTTTTGTTCAAACCATATCCAATGGTTTAAGTGATTTAGTAATTCAATTGCAATCTTGATCTTTTGTATCTTAGTCTGCTTCTTTGATCATTGGTGACACTCACTTAAATTCTTACTTTCAGCTTTGTATTGTTGATGATTTGTATTCTTACTGTTTTGGCTTACAAAACTTGCATTGATACGTGTCTGATTATGATGTATACACTGCAAACATTAAACAACTTCCCTTCAATTCAGCATTGGAAAATAATTAGAAGGGGAATTGGTGATAAAGATCAATGCAGACCTGAGCCACAGCACCCACACTACATATGTGCAGTAGCATGGGTAAATTGGGAGCTATCATGTACATACACAGATGCTCAGAA
The DNA here is from genome assembly GCF_000204055.1 of Melampsora larici-populina 98AG31. Classification (NCBI taxonomy): domain Eukaryota; kingdom Fungi; phylum Basidiomycota; class Pucciniomycetes; order Pucciniales; family Melampsoraceae; genus Melampsora; species Melampsora laricis-populina. The sequence goes on from NW_006768817.1 coordinate 357,982, forward strand.
TCAGACACAGATGCTCAGAATCAGATATTGGCTCATCTGGATGAGTAAGCCATATTATGTATTACCTTCTGTAATTTTTTTTCAGTTTAACAAAAGCAGTGCAAAAATTGACTACATACACTCACTTGACTCATAGCTTTGGTGTAATCACATTAAATAAACTTCATGTAACACCCTTTCTGTTACTATCAAATGGCTTCCAGAGTATCGCCTCAGTGGCTATGGAGGTATATGTAGTCAATTTTTGGAATGCTTTTGTCAAACTGAAAAAAATACAGAAGGTATTACATATGGTTTACTCATCCAGATGAGCCAATATCTGAGCATCTCTGTATGTACAAGATGGCTCCCAATCCACTTATCCTGCTGCACATATGCAGTGTGAGTGCTATGGCTCAGGTGTGTAGTGACCAATGCTTTATGAGCAATTATGCCTCTAATTGTTTTCCCATGCTCAATTGAAGGGAAGTTGTTTGATGTTTGTGGTGTGTACAGTTGACTCCCTTCAAACCCAATCCTCTTTATGGAAACCTAAAACTATGGGTTTTATGGGCGTATGGTTTTGGAGAATCTCCCTCATAACCCATAGATTAAGGTTTAGCAGGTAAAGTATGGGTCAAGAGGGAGTTTTTTTTTCAAGGAGTTGTTCAAAAAATTCATTTCTATATTGTTTGCTTTTCTCAGCAGCCCGTTTCTTAGAACCTATAATATACAACAACTCATGTTTTCAGCAAGTGAACAGTTCAACAGGGCCCTTGAGGTTACAACTTACTGGCTTCTTTGGGTACCACTGATTGCTTTGCTTGATTGAATTTCAAAATCCAAAGTTCAAGTCTCTTGAGCTCTTCATTGTTGAATTGACTTGCAGCCTTGGAAACATTGCCTTCTGCTTTTATGTTCCTCAACACCATAACTCTGTCTATCAAGTTGCCTGCCGAGTCCATGAACCTTTCATCCACCTCTGATAATTCCTTCCCTTTGCTGAGCAGTTGGCATAGTGGCTTAAGCCTTTTGTTGTTCTCTGTTTCAAGAGCATTGAAACCTGTTTCAATATCTGATACACTGAAGTTTGGAGGGTCTTTTGGAAGCATTTTGAGACACTTTCTGCTGAGAAATGATTGACAAGGAGGTGGTTTTTACAGAAAAAATATCAAATTTTGCACTTTCTGGTCATGGCTTTTGAACCTGGTCTCCCTAAAAAAACCTATGGGTTATGGGAATAGTGTGAGGTATGGGTTTTAGGCCACTTTTCCCCGCCCATAAATTTTATGGACTCAATTTTCTATGGATTATCAGGAAGTATGGGTTTACAGGGATATGGGTTTCGAGGGAGTCGACTGTATATCTAATATGTCAATCTGTGTATATCTAATATGTCAATCTGTGTATATCTAATATGTCAATCTCTCATTCTGTCTGTGCAAAGAATTCCACCTGTATACCCAAAAAAGAATGTGGGTTCCAGAAATATGGCCCTTGTTACAGACCATTCTGGAGCAGTATTGGTTGTATTGCTGAACACCCAAGGTACTGGTTTCTACAAGCCCAGGGCATTCATTGTCTCTAGAAATAAACATTGAAGCCGCAAAACTTTCTCCTTTTTAAATACCCTAAAGTAGCCTTCAAGATCTTTGAATACCACAGTGTAAAGCCTGCCCCCCTTGTAGTCTCACAAGGTCAGAGTGCATTAGCTCTGTACTGCCCTTAACCTTTCTTTGCCTTTCTCAAACCCTCTCCTTAGAGGTTAACTAGCTGTAGTCTTCACTTGGGTGTACCCCATGAAGACCAAGCTTTCCCCTTCTCTCTGCTATTCTCAGTGAAGAGCACACCTAACAGCTGTGTATGTACTCCTCACATTGTAAAACAATCTCAATCAAGTGATTGATCATAAAGATTTTAGTTCCAGGAACCAATTCCAACAGCACCATAATGCAATGAAAATGCCTGCTTGGCTTGATAGAAGGGTTTCACATCACAGCTATTTCTGTCTTCAGAGTGAAGAAAATCTGGCAACTGTGTTTGGAAGACTGTGTATTCTACAACCTTTTCAGTTGTCTGTAGTTTTCATTCCTTACCTGATGTTGATATCTACAGTCATTTAAGAAAAGCTTGCAACAAATTCCCCACCAATTTGCTTGAGTTCTGCAGGCAAAATTGCAAGCTTTTCTTAAATGACTGTAGATGATATCTTCACAACATGAAAAATAATCATTTTGGTTCCAATTTTGATTTTTGGGGGTTTCTGTCAAATTTTTGTATTTGGAAGGTGCACCCTTGCATCCCCCCTATAGGTGCACCTTTGGCTATTTGGAAAAGGTGTGTCAGGTGTGCCCTGGATTTCAAAACCTGTTTCCATCACAAGCACTGCGACAAAATTTCCAGTACCAATAATGTAATTGTTGGATTGAAACAACCTTTTGAGGAGCAATGATGTAATTGGTGGACAAAAACAACATTTCCAGTTACAACTAAGATAATGGTGGACGGCAACAATATTTTGATTACCAAAAATGTACTGGGTGCAAAGCGACCACATTTTGATGTTGCCTGGGTACTTTCAAATGACTTCTCATAATCAACCAAAACTGGTTTACCTAAAGTTTTGCATACTTATCACCAATGCAATATTTCACTAAATATAAAGAAATTATATATCCAAGAAGATCTCACAAAGAAAAGAAAAAGAAACATAATGAAAATATGAAATTCAAAGGCTTCCACAATTTAGAAAAAAAAATCAACTATACCTTCAACTTTTTCTTTTCTTTGAATTTTCTCATCTTAACTCCATCCTTCATTTCCTCCAATACACATCCATCTTTTTTTCCTCAAAAGTTCAAATCAAACCTTCCAGAAAATCAACCATTGAGAATTTGGAAAAGGTGAAGTGGATTTGGAAGAAAAAGTTTGAGGAATTTAATAATTCTTGTTCACAAAACTCACAAATCTTGGAGAATGAGATATGTTTCTACATACATAGGTGACATCCTCCGCTTCAATACATATGCAGGCACTAGAAAACATTTTCTACATGCAACACCAGGTAAGCAACACATCTTGTAGCTGTTGAAGAGCAATGCAATGCAGTTTTCTTGTCAAGCAGTGCAGCAAATATTGCTGGCTCCCATGGCTCCCCCGGTCTATAAGACCACTCCCTAGCAAACCATCTTTCAATCACCCACCACATCACAACCAAAGTAATGCCCAGGACAGCAACAGTTGCTGCTTTAACAGGACCAAATTTCCAATCCAGCATAATCAAACCAAGGTGAACAATTCAGCAAGAACACCCTTCTGGAAACATAGGCACCATTTTCTGGCCCCTAGGTGGAGAACTTGAGTTCACACAAATGTAGGCCCTATCTTTGAGCACCTACTTTACCAAATGAGCATAGTGCCATTATTAAGATATGTGTAAATAAGATTGACCTTTTCTTAAATCTCATCCCAGAATGTGCATTGCAGGCACTTTATGGGGTCAAGCGCGGCACTGTTTTTTGCACCACCTACAAGTTTGAATCTATGGCAGAATTTTATCAAGATCCTCGAAATAATCTTGAGTCCTATGAACTTCCTTCAAATCAAACAATCAAACAATTCCTATTTTTTACAGGATTGATTTGTGCAAATCCATCTTCTCAAACATTTATAAAAGTTTTACTAGCCCAATAAATACTAGTATTGCTCAATCTCCTACTCAATAAACCTTATATCCAACTCAAAAAGAACAACTTCTGAATCAACACAATTTCTCTCTGAAAACCAATTCATTCAGACCTTAAGCATGTCAACTATCTGTCCCAGAACCATACTGCATTCAATCTCCAAGAAAAATCACCATAAAGTAAAAAGACATCTTGATTCTCAACTCAAACTCAACCATAAGACTTCCTCAAAGCCATACCAACCAAAAATTAACTATAAATCTCACAATCAAATTCTGTCAAAAGACAAACCATGCGTGAATCAAATGAAGTCAAGTAAAACCATATAGTTGTTGACCACTTGAAAAAATCAAAAAAAACACCCAAAAAATCCATAAAACAGATCAATGATAGAATAAATTATCAAAACAGATTAAATCCATCAAATGAATTATTAAACAAAATCAATCGTTCGAACCAAAGAAAAGAGACCATTCGACTCTCTTCTTCTTGTTTCTTAGTCATCAATCTGGTTTTCAAAACAGGATAGAAAAAGCTAATAAAGAGAAAAATGAATTGTTGATGATAAAGATCATGAATAGAATCTAAGATATTGTAAATGAACATCTACATATCCTACTTTAAAAGAAATCATATTCATAAGCCAGAGAAGAAAAGAAGGAAGAAATCCTTCATTTATCATTCTCAGGTATGTCAATATCATCAATTTCACCAGGCGGGTTCTTCGTGACTACTACCTTTCCATCAGTGCCCATCTTAGCTCCTTCATCACTGGCATCAATCTTGGATTCTCCTAAAAGCTTAATAGCTTCAATCGATAATCCTAATGGATCTTTAGGTAACCAAATCGGTTTCAAACATTCATAACTTGCTGGATGATCAAATTCATGATTTGATGCGATCGCCAATGATGATTCAGTTTGAAATCCAACTTCTTCTATCAATGGTTCATCTTGTGATTTGTCTTTCTTTTCACCTATAACAGGGGTGATTGGCGCTTGATGTTCAGCTTGAGGAGGTGTGGTTCGTGAGGCAAGTGAGATGGGTAGATAATCAACGACCGGAAGATAGTTTCGTTGAAGGATTAAATGGAAGATGGCTGTCAGAATGATCAAGGCAATCATCAAACCCCCTTCTACAATTGCGGCTTGGTTTCCTTGCGAATCTTGAACGAAGAAGAACAGCGCCGCTAAGAAGATTTGACCGATATAGACTCCGACGAATACCTGAAGAGGGAGTACATAGGTTCGATGAATAGATAAGTATAGAGCGGAAGATAAATGAAACACAAACCTGATGGATTGCCAAAGGGAAGAATTGACCGGCGGTCTCGTGCGCAGCAGGCAGATCCATGACATAGATAAAAAGGTACTGTGTAAGAAAAGGTAAATCAGCCTTCTTTCGATACTCTCTGAAAAGTGAAGAAAGACGAACCTTGTACACAAACCAAAAGAGCGAGAATCCCATGAAGATAAATCCATTCACGATCGGACTTACGATGGCATAACTGATTCCGATGACAGTGAGTAACGTGATGTTGGGAAAGAGTGTACCCCAGGCAACTGAGCTCATCGAAGATCGAATTCCATAAACGCTTCTAGGGGTCGAAGAAAGCAAATGGATCTTCAAGTAATATAAGATGACGCCGACGATCTGTAATAAGGCTCCAGCTGCTCCGGATAGGGTGGTTGTCACGATATATGTCAAGAAGAAGGTCGAAGCCTTTGGTAGTTCTTGTGCCAGGATGGTCACAGCTGATCCTGGGTTGTTAGCAAGTGCCGGAATGGCAGCAACAAGTCCAGAAGAGAGGGTGACGATAAGAAAACCTGGATTGAGGATTGTAAGTATGAAGTCATTTAGATCAGATTTGTTTTCTAACTAGCTAGGTAGTGAAGAAATGAAATGAACGGACCGTGAATGACGAGGAAGAGGAAATAACGGCTCATAAGACTGAGTTCAACTCGAGAATGAAGTGGAATGCCTTGAAAGATTGCGAGTCTCCTCAAAAAAATCGGTAACAGCATAAACAAGACTGCCAACAGTACAGGTGGCAGTGCACCTGACAAAATCGGATTGCAAGAAAAATGTGAGTCTAGGGTATGGGAGATATGCGATTGATGTGGGGAAAAGGGACGACTGACCCTGTAAAATCCCTGGGATCGGCGATGGTAGTTTACAGAGCCAAGCCATCCAAGAAGCTTTAGTACATAAACTATTGACATTTGAGATCAAACCGACGAATGCGACCGGGAAAGACCATAGGATGATGAGTCCAATGGTGATACCCCATGAGATAAGACCGCGTAACTGAGCTTGAAGTGGATCGATGTTGAGTGTAGACCAAATGACGTCCTCTGTAGCTACTTCGATCCACCTTCCTGTCATCCTTAGTGGCATGTGATGAGATAAAGACTGTGCAAACATATGGGCGGCGATCTGAGTGTTGAATTCAATGAAAGCCGAATTATGAGTGGGAAAATCTCCAATGTTACTTCGGAGTTTCTCAAGCTTCTTATTAGTCTCGATGATTTCTTCAGTAGCCCAGTCGATGGTATCTACTTTTTTGCCAATCAGACCGAGAAAGCCAAGCTTATGTTGGGGTCGTTTCTTCACATCGACATGTTTCGCCCACTCGGCGCCAGCCTTTTCGAGTTCAGCTGCAGCTGGCTTTGCTTTACCTTTCTGAGCTAATGCGAACAGACTGGTTTCACCGCTTTCGAGTTTGGCAAAAGCTTCAGCCCGACGATCGTAAAGATCAGGTAGTTTTCCCAAGTCACGGACGATCCATATGTGTCGAGCTCCACCAGGTAAATAGGAGGTGAACTTTCGTAGAGCTTCGTCATTGAGTAGGTCGTGAGGAACACCAGTGACTAGTACTGTACGAGACTGAGCTAGTTTGGAGTGAGCTTTGGAAATGAAGAAATCTTGACGCTTTGCAATAAAACCTTCCATCTCGGATCGAAGTAAGTATAGAATATACACTGGATGATCATTGCCAAGTGTCAGTCTAAGGAATCAAGCGTGATGAGATGAAGAAAAAAAAGCACTTACTGGTGAAGAGATAAGCCAAGATGAGAGGTGCAGCAAACCGCGGAGTTTTGTTCAAGCCGACATTCCCAAAGGTGAACCGGTCTAAACCTTCTTTGAGGCCGCCTGAATGAGCAGCATAGACAGGCAAGAGGATAGCCCAACTCAAGAAAAACATGGGACCGAAGATCTGTGAAGAAGGATGAGGAACGAGAATGGTCAGCGATCTGTCTCAGCAAGCGTTTTCATATCCTGTGACCAAGTTTGAGTGATTGAGGTGTATGCTCAGTATTAGATGATGCCGACTGATGTTATGTGGCAGTGTAAAGGCTGGAGAATAGAGGTGATGTGTGATGGGAAATACGAAAGTGAAAAATTTGAACTGACGAAGGCCATGAGACGTAAGAAACGCAAGAAGCAATAAGCATCAAGTCCATTTTTTTGAATGATTTGTTCTGGATTTGCCTTGAAGATAGCAGGAAGCCAACCCAAGAAGGAAGATGGTAAAGCTTCAGTTCTTCGATCGCGTACTGGAAGATAAGATCTTGGCTACATAAGAAGAAATGGTGAGTTAGTTCAAGTGTGAATAGAGAAAAAAAAGGGTGAAACGTGTTGAAATACACTAACTTGATAAACTTTTTTAAACTTTGGTCTTAAAATCATAAACACGGCGATCTCTATTCCACAGATCGCCGAGTTCAGAATTAAGGCAGAGAGAAAGGTTTGAGTTGAGGTGGAGTGAGCACCCTCAGTATTTCTTTAAAACGAAAGATATTAGCCTGAGTTGCACTGATGAGCTTCAAGAGAGATCTTCATGAGACTCACACGGACATCTTGAAAGAAGTTCAGATGTTTCAAAAGATGGAATTTGGATTTAGAAGGTTGAAGGGCCAAAGTCGATTTGAAGTGATCAATCAACGATCAACCGATTTGATGAGATAAGGGTAAGTCGATAAAGGGACCTGAAGGGAACAAGGGTACTGGTTCCTATCCCAACTTGAATGAAATTTACGACATACAAAGTTTTGGTCAGTAAGAGGGTTGAATGCAGATTGAAGATAAAAGTGGAGTTAAATAGAGAAAAAAAAAGCCAATCGAGGAGAAGCGGATGTAAATCAGATTGAGAAGTAGGCTGATATGGATTGGCAAGCTCACAAGTGATGATATGGACCAGGTCTAATAGTCAAAACAAGTAGTGGTTCTAGATGGCAGTGATTAGATTTAAGATCGATTCAAGAACAACATCTTTTTCTTTCTTCTTTACTACTATAAGAGTGAGTGAGTGAGTATATTCTATTAATAGATTGGGATTGAAATGAAATTGTAAAAGAATGATGAAATGACCAACAATCGGATCAGAGTGGATACGGGCTGGTATAGTCTTGGTTCGTAAATGGAAATCGAGACTACACTCTTCACCCTTGATGACCGGAAATGAATAAGATTTCTTGAATTTTTGAAAATTTCATTCAACTTTAGTTTTCCTACTTAAAAGTTAAACCCCCTTGAGACGTTTTTCTACAACTCTACATGATCCCCAACCTATCATCACACCGAACTGCGACGTAAAACTTTTTGATTGATCATACCAAACAGTTGGCTACGTCATACATCTCTCATCGGTTCTATCTATAAAATCAAATCGGATCATGAGTTCTCATCCTCTGTTTACACTTCTCTTCTTTTGTAGCAATTTGTCTTTTACTTTCATCATCATCATCAAATCATAAATAGAAACTCCGTCATCTTCTTTCCATCAACGGTCATCGAGGCTTCAATTCCAAAAGTAAGAAAATTTTAAATTTCTAGACCAAATGAAATTGCAAAACCGCTCAAAGAAAGGGGTTTGGTTTTGATGAATATCGTTGAGGATGGTCATCGTCATTTGTGGTTTGAATCGAACCTTGTATGTATGTATATACATGATGAATCGGTTCAAGACGAATATGATTTCTGTTTACCGAATCAACCCCTATCCATATCAGTCAGGTCATCATAGTTTTGGGTTAACAATCTCAATTTCCCACTTTGACCATTCAACAGAACCTCGATGGTCGAACTTGAATGTCACTTTGTCATCGTAAGCTCGAGGCAGGTAGGTATCTACAAAAGGACGTTGCATCGGGACAAAGATGCAAAACGTTTTCAACGCTTACCGCGCACTGCCTGCGGCCCTTGCAAATCCAAACGTTGAATCTACAAGAAGCATCCGCAAGACTTCACAAGGGGTAACTTCACTTGTCTGGCTACTACTACAACATAGTCCGTCTCGCTTACAAATGGAATTTGTTTGAGTGCTACGGAGGCAAGGATACCAGTCGTGTTTCAAAAGAAAATAGACTTGGGTCAAGAAAATCAAAAGTTATATCGCGTGAAGTTCATCCCATCCAAATTTTGTTTACCTCGTGGACCATCGAAATCGACTTGGTTCCTTCCCAAAAGATTGATATATCTATCATGACCCACAGTTGGTTTCCACCACCTTGAGAGCGTGGGTAGTTCGCTTGAAACTGTTTCATATTCGAATGAGAAGGATTAGCAGGACAGGACTCTGTTGCGCAATCCGAAGAGTTTAGGACTTCTCGGTCAAATTCTTGGATTGAAATTTGTAAGTGTACTATTCAATGGTTTGCTAAGAGTAGCCATGGTGTACTTGTTTGTTGTTATTCAGCTACACCATGGGAGGATTCTGTGCCCGAAATCCGTCAACCCCGGCCTGAAGCAGGTCGGGTCAGAACCCGGCCTATACTCCTGAGCCGCCCCTTCACGGCCCCCAGATGGTCTATCATGCGGGCCCTTTACCAGCGGCCCTACGGCCATGCCTGGGCTACCAGCAGACCTCACGTGATATTCACCGCCGTAACCCTGCCCCACAACCGGCGGTCATCGACATCTCGCCCTCGTTCCAGTGATCCGCCACTCAGCGGAAGACTTGAACGATCCACCCACCATGTCAACCGATCCATGTAAGCTTTCTCCACGATCATCCACGAATCACGACACCAGCTGAGCCACAAAACAGATATTGAACGTGTCTCGACAGATCCTGCGAACCCCAGGTTGATGTGTCGAGCTTGTAACACCCGAGGCATGGCCAACTACGAGCATCACGTCAAGTCAACTGCACATCAACAGAAGGTTGCAAGGTTTGTTACTCGCCTGGCGGACGAAGAACAATTGCTCGTCGGTTTAAATGAACAAGCTACAAATGCAATAGCTACACCGGTCACCCCTTTGATGGAGCCCGATTTAGATCCCGAACCAGATCCTCCTGACATCATCCGCCCCCCATCACCTCTCAGTTATCTTCGCTCTTTGGACGCTGCCGATATTCTCGGCCCGAGCTTTGGCAACCATTTGAACCCCTCGGATGACCTCGACGGCCAAATTCGCTATGAGCGGCTGCGTCAAGCCCTGGAAACGCTAGACCGCCTTGATTTCGACGAAGATGACAACCATGATCTTACCGAAGAAGAGTCGGACTCCCAAGACCCCAACCTTGCGCGTGCTCGAGCCCAAGAGGCCATTGAATGGCATCCATTCAAAAACAAAGAGGTTAGTCAGTTCATTATATCGCGCATATGCACGGTTCATCGACTTACACAACGTCATGGCCAATCCTTGTTGTCCAGCAGGTCGCAGGATTGTTAATCATTGGTTCTCCCAGGCATCTTATATCTCGGGCGCAGTACCAGATGATTCGATCTATCATCCGCATATTGGACGTCAAACTCCCAGAATGGGGAACGCTGAGGGATCTCAAAGACCGACTCAGATTAAGGCTTGACATGTCCTTGTCTGAACGAACTAGTCCTTCCGGGATTCCTCTGTTTGGCTTAACCGTGAAGTCAATTATAAAAAATGTAAGTGCTTGCTGTGTTTGTTGGCTTTGACGTTGTCGACTGACATGTTCCTTTTGATCACAGGAATTAGCCAACCCCATTGTAAGCCCACACTTGGTGTTTGTACCTGAACTACCGGAAGATGAACAGATAAGCCGACTCTCGCAATCTCAAAAATGGTGAGAGTGTTATTCCCCCAACCTCCGAGTCCAAATGGTGGTTGCAAACCTTCAACATTACTATATCTATGAACCTGTGGAGCTCCAGTCTGGCCAGCTCGTTGTGCCGATCTTCTTCTACCAACACCAAAACCGATTGAAAGCCAAGTGCCTTCCTGCAACAATCCAACAAGATATTAGTCATGCGGACCATCTCAATATTATCATTCCTCAAGAACCTGCTTTTGACTTGGACGAGTCCTACACGTTGGACATCGAACAGTTTGGGAAGACCTTCAAGGACATCACATTAGATAATGGCGCGTACTTAAGAGATCTATGTGGTATAAACATGTATCGTATGTCTCCAAACCGCAAAACATTCATTCAAAAGTTATATTTGCTGACAAACTCATACTGGTGGTCTTAGAACATCATCATGTGGGCGTGGTGACACAACCACTGCTAAACCCATGGCGCGAAAAAGCTGTAGGGAAAGTAATCCGGCACGTACCTATCACATTATACTCGGACGATACCTCGGGCAACGTCTCCAAGAAGTGGAACAAGCACATGAGCTTGTACTTTACCCTTTCCGGATTGGCACCCGAATGGACAAATCAACAATTTAATATCCACTTTTTGGCCACCTCGAATTCGGCTTTGGCACTAGAACTGCTTGATGAAGTAGTAGACGATATAAAGTAACCTATCCCTTTCTTTATAACTCAGCGGTTGGAAAATACACCCATGAGCGCTGACGTTGTTTGGCCATGCACAGTGATCACGGAGAGAACGGGTTTGTAGCATATGATCATTCACTACGGGAGGAAGTGTTGGTTATGGTGGTTGTGCTCTGCCATCTCGGGGATGCCCCGATGCATGCGGAGATTTGCAATACGACAAACCCTGCAAATACATTGACCCCATGTAGGATGTGTGACCTTCGAGTGGTCCGCAAGGTTGATAAAGAACAACCACGGTTTGTTCGAGATTTTTTGGGAAGGGATGACGCTGGCGAAAAGGTGTGTGTGATATTCATGCACGCATCTATAGCATAGCGCTGACGACCATGGAAAGACCAACCTCCCGGCTCGAAAGTGGCATGAAACCCTGGTGCGCACTCAAGAGATTTGGGCTCTGGCGCAAAAAAAGAACACAAAGACGCTTGTTGAAGATAAGGCACGAGTATACGGCTTGTGGCACCCCTTCAATGACTACTATGTGAAAAAGGTCCAGGTGGCCCTCGATCAACTGCCCCTGAACAAAGTGGAAACCTTGTGCAAGAAGCTGAATGAAGATAAGGGTTTGAAGCTATTCAACCCCATGTTAAGACTGAAAGGTTTTTCACATTTCAGTCTTAACATTGTTATATAGCTCTCCAGGTACTAACGGCTTTGCTTTGGTCGTGGTTTTCGAAAAGGGTTCGACGGACACGCAGACACACCAGTCGAAGTGCTTCACGTAGTCCTCCTCGGCATCACCAAGTACCTATTTCGTGACCTAATGAAGAGTCTCACACCCATGAAGGCTGGATCCGAAAAATTCAACAATATCACGGCTCGTTGGCGTGCGTTCAGTCCACGAGGCCTCAACATCCCACCGGTCCAGCCAATCAATCTCATTCAATACTACCAGAGTCTGGTAGGGAAAGATTTCCGAACAGTGCTGCAGACAGTGCCTTTTGTGCTGTTTAATTACATGAAGAAAGAGCAGCGACACCTCTGGTTATCTTTATGCCTGTTAGGCTCGTACATATTCCAAACGGAAATACCCGACATGAAGGTGTACCTAGCTGAGTTGGACAATCACATAAGTTCATTCCTCCATCAACTAATCGGTTTCACAGCACAATGGTGTAATAAACCAAAGTTCCACATGCTTCTTCACCTTCAAGAATCTATTCGACGTTTCGGGCCCGCGAGTTTATTTGCAACCGAAAAAATGGAGTCATTTAATGGAAACCTACGCGACGCCTCTGTACACACAAATCACCAGAGCCCAAGTCGTGACATTGGCAACGCTTTCATAACTGAGGCGATGCTGCGTTTGATCATCTCGGGTGGTTCTTTCTTTGACAAAGAGCTCCAGGCTCGAGTGACCGGCGGCCCTCGTATCATGGAGCTTTTTGCGAAAATACCGGAATTAAAACGTGCAATGGGCCTGAATGAGCTTGCAAAACAGGATTTGCTATTCAAAAATGGGCGTAAGTAGCCGGGCATTTAATCCTCTGATGATGTAAACAAAGTGGCTTCTAATGGGTGTACGATTAATCCGTTAGGTCCCGTCAAAACCAACGTAGTATTGCCTGAAATATTGCAAGACCTCGGGACTGACACTCCTCTCCGATGTATTGACAGTGTGACCTTGCCCAGTGGCCAATCTGTGCGAGCCCTGGATTTTGTGTTGGTGCGCACCAACCAAAGACGTGACAAGGATTCTCCATGCTGACATTATGTCGAATCAAAGCTCCACACGAACTCTACACCCGCCCAGGTTCAATCCATTTGGATACCGGATGGCAAGGCGGCCATCAAGACTGTCCTGGTAATGAAGCAATGCACCAAAGGCCGATTGGTTCCTTTCTACGGCATGCGGGAGATACTGAAGGGCGAACATGTCTTTGCGAGGGGTGTTAAAGTTCGTACACCAGTGACCTTGCAGGCCTTACATTTCTGAACTGGCTGACAAATTTGGGTAACTTGCAGGACGTTGTCACGGTAATCAACGTGCAGCACAATTGTCACGAGGGAAAATGCAAAGTGACGATGTCCCACACTAAAAAAATCGAAAGGAAAGTTTGTGATGTTCTTGTATCTGGCATAACACATGCAGACACGAATTCTTTCATTATAAACTCAGCGGCACAATATTCAGGCGAAGTGCATCGACGCATAGCCGAAGTCAATCTGACTACAGTTAACGCGACCCAGTGGAACTCCGCGATCCAAGAAGGGCTCAAGGCATGGAATGAAGCATCGCGGGGCGCCAAAAAGCAGAAACAAACCCAAGATACCAATGAATCTATGGTCTCATGATTAACTAATGCATTACATCTTGGACCGTCTGACGTAAAATCACATTTCATCATGTGGAGATTTGTATGACCAAACGATTGTATGCTACGGTTACGTAAAATCACATTGGATGATTTGGAAAATTGACAAACAAATCGATTGTATGCTATGGATGTCTTCTGGCGTTAATCAAAGTTCTGTGATCCGAATCATCTTTAACTATAATGACCTATTGACAGCAATCCTTCGCGTGTAAACCACCAGTGTTTATCTATACAATCGGCCTTCGCCTCGTTCCAAACGCCCAGTCGCTGTTTTGCAAAAGTTCAGAGATCAGCAACCTCAGCATGGCGGGCATACAATCGCATGGGACTGACCATAAGGATCAAAGTGACGTCGCAGGCAAGTGATTGCTTGCCGGGCTCTGGGAGCTTCTCGGATAATTTCATCATGATTGTCATGAATGGTGCGACGGATGATATCGAGGGCCAACCTGTCTATTACTAAGTTGACAGTCGTGGCCACAATTGGCCGGTTTACATCCAAATAGTCATCGACACCAGTGAGCCATGCAATGGCGTCCTCCGTACTGTTACGCCATGAGGTCCAGTTGGACGCATCCTCCTCTAGATGGTCCACCTCATAATCGATCCGATGCATCTCTTCCATCCGTTCGAACAGTTGGCTAACGGCTTTGTATTCGGCCCTGTGGAACTCACGAATGGCATTCATCATTCCTTGAAAAGACATCGTGGACTGACCAATTCCGTGGCACTTATGGTCAGCTGATATGGCAACTCCACGCATGATCTATTTGATAAGCCAGAAAGAAAATCACCTAATAGGCCTTGGTACGAACAATGTGGACGTTTGATATTGAGGAGGTGAATGGTTCTTTTGACCTTTAAGAATGGGTGGATTGTGATTGAAAGTGGCCCACTTACACGCGATGTTTGCAAACCACGAGCGCGCGACCTTGGTCCAGTGCAAAGCGCGCGGTCGGTCGCAGAATCGCCAGTAAGTGGACGCCACTCATCGCCCCAAAAGGCCAAATCGCCCAATTGGGATGTCCCAAGCCGCGAATGGTCGACTGAAAAACTTGGCTGGCTCGAAAGAACACAAACCCCTTCAAACAGCCAACAGTTCAATACCCAGCAACGCCGTGTTCGTCCTGCCGATTTCTGATTGGTCAGCCATCCCCATCGCCCACATTGCGTCGAGGAAGTCGGGTCTTACCAAGAGGCTCTCTCTCGTTTCTTTTTTTTCCTCCCACCTTCAACTCATCACATCCTGATCACCCATTGAAGACCATTTGAGTCGATAACCTTTTGTTTCAATAACTTTTCCACCTCTCCCTAACCCTTCTTTTTGATCGATTCGACACACCAAATCATGTCCTTGAATCCAAACCGATCTTTCGGTGCGTTCGTCTGCACAATCCAATCACGGATTACGCTCCTTGCTTAATTTTCGAGTGTTGTCGCCGTTATTTCCAGGCAACCTGAGCCAGGACGTCAGTGGTTCACCAGGGGCAAATCCGCCTCGCACACCAGCTCACACGAGTTCAATCCGGTCCCTCAACAACTTTGGCTCCTTACGTAATCAAGGTCTGTTGTCTGCACACTTTCCCCTCTTCTCCTTTAGATGACAGTTCTCAGTCATGAACGTCTTGATCACTTCCCAGGTAGCAGATCAACTGCTGGATCAGCTCGAGACCGGGACAATCGTTCAGTTTCCCCTGTTCGAAACTTTTCCTCCAGTATTCGTGCCGAGTTGGAACCAAGCAACAAGGATGGCCACAATCCATCGCAAGACCCGGTCGATCAAGGAGGCTCCAGGCCTCTTGGAGCGAACGAGTTGCTCTTTTTTGACGAGGCAGTGACTAATGCAGGTATTGATGAGGTTCAGCGAGCCCATGCGCTCACCCTTGCCGAGGTTAGTTTGTCAAAGATTGTCCTCTTATATTTGACATGGATGCTAACCTTGTTTTCTCAGACGCGAGGGTCTTACCGCCATATCATTATGAGCGTCGCTCACGCTCAGAACATGTATCAGATGTCCAACATGTCTGAGAGCATGTTGAACATCTCGAGCAAAGTCAAACGTGCTTTGGTGAAGGTGGAAATCGTAATTGACAAAGTCGAACGCATATTGGAGAAGGTTGAAAGTATCACGGATCATGTCGATACTCTGACGGAGCTGGTTCAATCCAACCAGGCTTCTGGAACTGACACCACTGCTCATGGGCCTGGCAACCCCCATCAACCACCTACAAATAGCCCGTGGGTCTGCACCACGGAACTTAGGGTGATACCCCAGTCTCTTGTTCATATTTTGTCAAAGCTCATCTGACCGCCATCTATTCCAGGCTGCGGTCACGACCCAAGCTCACAAGTTTATCAATTCCGCAACGCTCGAGTCCTATACCGCCTTGGAGGGCCCTGACCGAAGGTGGTTGGCTCACTCGTTCTACAATAGCATCAAGGTAAATCCAATTATTTTTCTATTTCTCACATCACTCCCAAGTGTCTTGCGAAGCAGTGAAGGACTCTTGCCCTTGTTGTCATTGCTAGAACGGGGTACGTCAGCAACAAGCTGTAGCCCATCTCATTCCGCAGCAAATAAACGGTGTCACTCCTGTCAGTGATGCCAGGTGTTATAACACGGAAGTCAAGAATGTATGCAAACATGTGCGTGAGAAGCTCCACCTCTTGGTCAGTTCTATCCTTACTCTTTCCTTTGCAATGGACATACACTCGCTGAATATGAACACCACAGCTCTTGTCTGGAGTATACGATCCCAAAGCCTCGGTGGTCCACGGGGCTGTGCCCACTGTCAAGTCTCTGGTACATAAAGTGAGCATCTTGAACCTTAACATTATTGTCCAGCAAAAACTAAAAGGGCGACATCATTTCTTCCAGATTGCTATCAAATTCCGACAAGTGCCCGATCACACTGACATTGAGACAGTGTGGGCCAGTACCAGCGAGCCTACTCGATCTCGGATCACTTATCTGGTGGGTTGATTGTTCAGTATCTTTTCCTTTTGCTCCCATGACTCATTGATCGCATCTTTCAAAACCTGAAATGCCCAGCGTCGGGAGGCCCTTCGCATTTTCCAAATTGGCAGGGGCTCAAGTTCTATCTGGGCCGCTGTGGACCGCCAGCTCCATGAACTACGTCTTAGAGGCGTCGAGTATGCAGCTTCGTAAGTCTTTGGTCCCTTATGAATGTAAATTTTTCACACACACTGACATACTCATCATTTCAGGTTTTATAAAATTATATACAACAATGACTGTGCCGCCTTTGACGGCGTCAACACTTATGATCAAATTGCGGAAAATGCATCCTTGCGATTGCCATTTGAAGACGACATAATCGCTGGGATCATGCCTGCCCTAATCCCTAACCAAACCACCTGAAGGAGTTGAACACTCAACGAACTCTACCGTCTACAATCAGGTTCTACGTTCCCAAAACTGAAATTTACCTTTTCTTTGACTTTAAAATGTGTGCTCAGCTTGTGTTCATCCTGCCACAAAAACCATCAAATCCCCTGCTTGCTTCAATGAAAATGAAAATGAATATATATATTATCTATCATCGTGTGTCACTGTTCTTAGTGAGGTTCCCTGAGATTCCCATGCTGTCCGCCGCAAAGCTCGCGGGCATTTGCCGCGGTGTGCAGCAAAAAAAGGACAACATCCGCCTGCCCTGCGCGTCTGTGCGTGCCTGGTCGCTATCCCCGCCCTATTTGGGCATCCGGGGAAACACTAATGGGCCGCCTTTGGTCTGCCCAAAAGCCATCCCAGGTCGACTACATGGCCGCCCTGGGATGGCTTTTAACGGCCGTCCCAACACCGCCAAACCAAGGTCTACCCTGGGGCCGCCCATCACTGCTTGGTGGTAGGCCGCCTCTCAACCGCCGGCTGACACCGTCGGTTGGCGGTCGAGGCCCCCCTGGGGTGTAGTTTACATTTCATTGTTGGAAGGCGGGTACACCACCAAGTCACTTTTAGTTGAACAACCGGTTTCAGAAGGTTGTGAATGTCTGCCAGCAAAAACCGGTTGATACTCGCGTGCGGGGCCAAGGTGTAACCGGGTTTTCAAGGGTATCATCAAATACAGTTGATCAACCACATGATCAGCTGTTGATCACTTGTCTCTGATTGTCCTGGTTTCTAAACCGTGCTGATGCTCAACCTTCCCTAGCTTAACAACAAGCCCACTGTGCCAGGTGATTTTTCTCGGACTCGTCCGCCCCTGGCACAGGGGGCTTGCACATTAAACGACAATTGTTGCGTGACTAATAGCCACCTTTTGGTGGGTGTTTTTTCACTTCGCTTTTACACCACGACCCACAAATGCATTTTCTTCAAAAAAACAGTCAGATGAGCTCTGTCGAGTTATGAAGGAAATGGCCTCTTCAGAATCTCGACAGATCTCATGATCGTGTTGATTCATTGAGGCTGCTTATTTTGAGATTTGAAATTTCAACCGCTAAGATTGTTATGTGTACCCTTAAAAAGGCTCGAGAGATGGTCAATTGACTCCCTTAAACAAACTTATTACTCGTTTTCCAGCTCAATTCTTGTGAGCTGGCACTTTTGATTCTCTTTTTTTTCTAATAGAAGTTATGTACAAGATGCTGAACTCATACCAGCCAGTTTCAGAAACAACATCAAAGTAATGTTGAATGAGATAGGATGGGTTGCATCCAAAAGTGACCCAAATTTCACTTTTGGGGGCTATTGGTCACGCCAGAGATGTCGTTTAATGTGCAAGTCCCTTGTGCCTCGGCTTCGGGTTACCGTGAGCTTTTGCACGATTGGACTTGGGTTAAGTTAGCAACCTTCCCGTTGGTACATTTACCAACGGATCAGAAATGGTTCTCAAGTGGAACAAGACTGATGGGCCTCCCAGTAAAGATTGGGAATTCAGCTTCTTTCTCCAAAGGAGGTTTTAGCGATTGATGATCGATCATTGATCAATCATAGCCTCGATGAATATCATTGTCCTTTATCAGCTTTTTATTATTGTTCTCACCGCTTCCCTCCCAAATCAAATCACGCTGAAAATGGCCTCCAGTGATAGTCATGGTGCACCAGAATGTAAACAGTGCAATCTCACAAGCTCATTGAACCCTGAATTCGTTGAAACTAATCCTGAAATGGGTCTCAAGGCTTTGAAAAACAAATTCGTGGACCAGATGATATCGTTTATATTTGTAAAGCTTGCCCTAGCAACAGGACAATGAAGTACGAGTCGATCAAGAGACACTGTAGATCAGTAAATCATCCACAAAATGTTGAAAGGTGGAAAGCTCGACGTACCAGCCCTTCAATTGAGCTCGAAGAACCTTCAGAAACTTCGCACTCAAAGTCATCAACTTCAGCGACTGATACAACTGATCATCACAGTGGATTTGTCGATACAACTATGGCAACCGCCAATTTAGATCCAGATGAAAGCGAAAATGAAGACGAGCAACGGCAAGCAATTATTGAACTCTGGACTCGTGATCATTCGGACATCTTTGCACTGCCTCTTCATCCTAGCCTAAATGCTAGCGACTACAATAGCACCAGTCATCGTTCAATGTACAATGACAGTGGATCTGAGGTTGGAGACAACCAATCTTCTTCATACAATGAAGATGACCCCGAAGAGATGATTATAGAAGAGGACGACTCCTCCTGGGCCCCGTTCTCAAGCTTGGAGGTCTGCTCATTCTATTTCTTCATACATGATGTTGCATCGTTTTTAATTCTTTTCAACTTTGCAATCCTTTTCATTCAGCAAATGGTTGCATTATATATACTAGGCTCAAGCAGGACAATGATGACAGTAGCTCAGTACGAACGAATCAGATACTTTGTTGGCCTTTTGAAAGTGAAGCTCCCAGGCTACCAGAGTCTTCAGCGTTGTTGTACCAAACTCAAAAAGAACTACGGATTTGAAGTCTCAGAAAGTCGAAGTCCATTGGACAAACCGTGCTTTGGACTTCAAGTGAAACAAATATTATCGCAAGCACGTGTTTCATCAGTTCTATCAATGATCAGTTCTATATTAACACCAATCATGTCGATAATTTGTAGGAGCTTGCAAATCCCTATGTGATGGACCATCTCCAATTCATGCCCGAGTTACCAACTTCAACAACCAAAGTGAATCGTCTGGCACAATCACAAAAGTGGCGAGAGGAGTTAGGAAAAGACCTACGTGTTCAGATGGTTTGTTTACCAAAAGGACATTTTTACTTATTCGAACCGGTGCAATTACTGTCGAAAAAGATTGTAATCCCATTATTTTTTTATCAAGAGGGCGACGAGATCTTTGCGAAGTGTGTCTCAACAGTTCTCAATTTGGAGGAAGTGGCCAACAGTGGTCCAAAAATCCGTGTCGAGTTTCAATCAGTCGACAATTTCAACTGTGATTCTTTGTCTTCAGTGAATGTCAAGTCCTTTTTCAAGATTTTTGAAACAATCGAACTACGCAAGGATGACTTGATGAAGAATCACTGTGGAGATAAAATGTATGGTCAGTATTGTAAACTTTTTCTGAATTACCCATTCTCACACTCATATGTTACCTCAGATAATGTGGATGGGACGTTTGTTGAAGTTCCGATAGCAAATCCTTGGAGGAAAAAAGCACACGGTAGAATCATTCGCAATGTACCATTAGTTCTTTATTGCGATGATCTCTCAGGAAATATATCAAAAAAGTGGAATAAACATATTGCTTTCTATTTCACATTGGCCGGATTGCCTCCGAAACTGTCAAACCAGGAATACAACTGCCATTTCCTGACAACATCAAACACTGCTGGTGCTTTAGAGCTTGCTGGTCCAATCATAGATGAAATCAAGTAAGTGATCCTGTTGACTGTCTTTATATTATGATTTTTTTTGATATTTTATTATCTCCAGTGAGCTTAGCACGAAGGGATTTGTAGCCTACGATCATTTAACTGAATCGGAGGTGTTAGTTGTGCCATTTGTGCTGTGTCATCTAGCGGACTCGCCTATGCACGCAGAAGTCACTAACACCATGAATCCTTCAGTCTCTCTCACTCCATGCCGGATTTGCGAGCTCAAGGTCGAGACGCTGATGGACAAAAGGTCAGCAAAGTACATTAGCAATTTTGTTGGGATCGATGAAGATGGAAGCAAGGTACATCTTTCCCTTTGATGATCTCGTTTTAATTGGATTGTTTCCAAAAATCAATTAATATGGTAATCATTGTAGACTTCTTTACCCGTACGTAACTGGTCTGAAACTCAAAATTTGACCCGATATCTCTGGGAATTGGCACAGAAGCCGGGAACCATCGGATTATTTGAATCTGAATCAGGATCATTGGGAATTCGGGATACATTGAATATGTTGTTTGTCAAAAGGGTTCAAGATTTACATCGAGATCCAACAAAATCAAAGGAGGTGGTTGCAAATCTTTGCAAAGAGCTAAACGAAACACTTGATGACAATTTATTCAATCCTTTCATCCGGTTAAAAGGTAAGATAATTTAACTTATTGATACTGTAAATGTGTTACAAGAAGAATTATTAATTAATCTTTTTTCCTTGTCAGGATTTGATGGCCACCGTGATACTCCAGTAGAAATATTGCATGTAATGCTGTTAGGTGCGGGGAAATATCTCTTAAGAAATCGAATGCAACAATGTTCAGCAAAGGAGAAGAACGATATATGGGGCCGTTGGAGGTCATTCAACACCTCTGGCTTGAAGATCCCCGCCATTCAGCCTAAATCGATGATTACTCACTTTTTGAGTCTTACTGGAAAAGATTTTCGTGCTGTGCTACAAGCAGCACCATTTATTTTTTATCAATGTGAAATGACGACCGAAGAACGCAATACTTGGAAAGCTCTGACTTCACTGGCACCTTATGTATTTCAGACCGAAATTACGGATGTAAAGAAACATATCAACGAATTAAAAGTTCATGTGGATAACTTTCTCAAATCGATTGTAACACTCTCGGGTCAATGGTGCAATAAACCAAAGTTCCACATGATAGTTCATCTGTGCGACTCTATTTATCGATTTGGTCCACCATGCCTTTTTGCAACCGAGAACTTTGAAGGTTACAATGGAAATACGAGAAACTCTTCAATCCATTCAAATCACCTCAGCCCAGGACGTGACATAGCAAATTCGTCAAATAACCACAGACTCATACGAAGTATTACTGCTGGAGCTCTCAACTATGACAAAACTTTGAAGACTTATATAAAAGCAAGCAAAAATGTGACAAACATTTTCAAAAACAGCGTCTTATTTCAGAAGGCCATGGGCTATAATTCGTCATGGAATCAGCCAGGTCAATTTAAACCAGGAAGTAAGTCGGTTTCAGATGTTTTTCGAACTTTAGCTAAGATATTTTGTAATTTTCAGAGATTCACAGTAATCAACCTGACAACCCACAAGCTTCCATTCCAAGTGTGGTGTTTGATTATTACAATTCAAGAGAATGGAAACTCTTGGAATCCATAACGTTGGAAAACGAACAGCAAGTGTCCGAAGATGTCTTTGTTTCGGTAAGTCAATCATTTCAAATTTGAATCAGTTAGCTTACTCTGACACGTTTTTGGACTCTGTCTTTTCAGGCCAAATTAACATCGGCTTCAACAGGAAGAATTATTGGGCGGGTGAAAACGATTTGGGTAGTTGGTGATTTTGGTCCAAGAACGTGCAAAATTGAGCTTACAAAATGCAAAACTGGCGATGTGAACGGTTTCTACGGTATGCGAGAAATAAAGGCAACTCAAGATGTTGTATGGATCACCGCGGCTGTGAGCAAAACTTGTTAGAGCAGCTTCATCCTATCTTAGGCATCCAAAACTGATCCTTCTATAAACTAGGACATTGAGGGTGTACTGAATGTCCAACACAACTGTCATAAAGGTCGTTGTACAGTGCAGAAAACTCATTCAATCATGATTGAACGTCGAGTTTCTACAAACCGAGATCATGGAGTTGTCCATATCGACACGAAGGATTACATTCTCAACTCTGGTGCATTCTATGCTTCGGAACTGCATCGACTGTGGGGACAACTTCCTATCCAACTTGTCTCCCCAGACGAATGGACAACAGCAGTTAAGGATGGCATTGAAAAATGGGAATCTTCGTTACAACAAAAGCATGATGCAAAGGAAAAGAAAGATAAAAAAACACAGGAGAGATATATTGCACAACAGGAAGGGAAATCAGTTAGCAAGAAGAGGAAACGAAAACAAAATAATTCCAGCACGCAGCCAAATGACATTCTGGCTGATCCTTCCACACAGCAGGAACCTATTCCTGGACCCTCTCAGCTCTTTCCTGGTCGCTAATGTGTTTGTTAAAAAGTCCATATGTTTTTTTTATCTTCGTACAAAAACTTGATGTGATCATAATTTTATTTATCTTCATACAAAAACTTTATGTGATCACAATTGTATGATTATTTTATCTTCATCGAATCTGTAATATTTGTCATTAACTTTGAAGGTTTATGTTGAAGGAAATGCAACAAAAGGAGCAGTTTTGAGTGATAGAAGATTTAATTTTTGGGAATCGGTGAACTTTGCAAAAATAAAGAAAATCAATGGTGGCCCTGACCCGAAACACAGATCATGGATGGTATCACAAGTCGAAAACAGTCAATTGACTTTAATTGACTTCAAAAGCCCATTCCAACAGTCAACACTGGTCAATCGCATCATCACCAACAAATCCAAATGGCTCCAAAAGGGCATCGAAAGAAGGTGGTTGCTTCAAAATCCGATCAGGTTTCAAGTTCCCCATCAAGGGAACGCCCTCCGACCCGCAAACGAACACAACGCTCAGTTGACCGTCAAAAGAGTTCACAACAACAAAAGAACCAACCTCGAAATCCATCGCTTCTTCCAGCCGGCAAACTAGAGATCACCTTGAGAAATCTCAAACTAAAACCAGCCACGCCTTGAACAGCAGAACAACCTCTTCTCCAACTCATCGTCCATCTTTGGCTGATCTTTTGAAACAGGATTTGGGACAGTTCAACCAAGACCGATCTTCCCAGGATGGTTCTCAAGAAAGAGAACGAGAAGAAGAATTAGAAAGAGAAGAAGAAGACTTACGAAGAGAAGAAGAACGAGAAAGAGAAGAAGAAGAGGAAGAACGAGAAAGAGAAAGAGAACAAGAAGAAGACTTAGAAAGAGAAGAAGAAGAAGACTTACGAAGAGAAGAAGAACGAGAAAGAGAAGAAGAAGAGGAAGAATGAGAAAGAGAAGAAGAACAAGAGAAATGTAAGTCTTTCAAATTGTGGGGACGATGATGATCATCGCCATGTTGGAGTGCAAGACAACATACTAACAACAGGCGCCCAAATTCAAGCTCCATCACCTCGCCGTAACAACGCTTCGGGGTCCACATTCGATCCTACACACTTGACAGGAACATCATTACGGACATTCAACCGACTTGCCAATCGTGCAGAACTTGATGACACTACGCCAGATTGCAAATTTACCGTGGAGTTTAGAAAATTGAGAGAACATAGAAAATTGTACACAAGGCGGAAGGGGTCAGAAAAATATGAAAAAATAAGGGTTGTGTCCGCCTGTGTGTTCCCATCATCTTGCATATTTTTTCAGATTTTTACAGTAGAAGTCGATGTCAGGTCAGAAACCCAGTTTTTGTCCAAAACTGGCAGTTATTGAGGCATCAACCTTGTGAGACCAATAAAGTTGTCAATTTTGCTTCAAAATTTGAAATGTCTTCACATTGTGAATTCTACATCTTTGATTTACACTGTACATGTTGGAATCAGCTGTTTCTTCAAAAATGTGTGAGGTACAGCAATCACGGTCACCATCAGCAAAGCCAGCAAATCTTGTAAATCTTTGTTGAAATGGCTTTAGTATCTCAATGGAAGTTGTAGATCTAGTATGTGGCTTTCATAATTTGTAAGTACCAAATGAATTGAGCAAAAGTTGGTGTACTTTTGAGTGTTCACAGTTTCTGCCCAAACCTTAGTAGTTTTGGACCAAAATTGAGTTTCTGACCAGATAAACACCATAAGCATTTTTCTTTGGAATATCAT
Organism: Melampsora larici-populina 98AG31; assembly: GCF_000204055.1. NCBI lineage: Eukaryota > Fungi > Basidiomycota > Pucciniomycetes > Pucciniales > Melampsoraceae > Melampsora > Melampsora laricis-populina. Next base: position 382,790 of record NW_006768817.1, read on the forward strand.
CAGAACTGATGGTAAAAATATGAAAAAATATGCAAAATCATAGGTCAGAACAGGCGTATTCAACCATAATTTTTTCAATTTTTTCTGATCTCTCATGCATTGCTGAGAATTTTCTACATTTGCAATTTTCTAAACTCCACGGTATATTAGTGATTTGGTGTAGTGTGAAGATCATCGTATTCTAGGTCGAAAAATCTGCAATGTAGGTTATCTCAATCTAATACAGATCATTCCCGTCAGTTGAATGATAGGTGTTACACAGGAGGAGACCCCTAAAGAGCAATATATGTCGGTCATGGTATCTCTGCTTTCTTCCCGTCAGGAGATTAGCTCCCTCCGTAGCGAGATAAACGAGATGAAAACTACCATGGAGACCTCAACTTCGAGTCGATTATCTTTTGACAATGAAAACCCAGAGCTCAGAGTAAGTGAATGATTTCCGTATCTTGAGGCTGGCTATCTACACTGACTAAGTCAAATTTTATCAGAAATACATTAAATTAGTGGCGATCCAGAACGTTATGTCTGGTGATGTGCAAGGCTACACCGCAACTAAGGACAGGCTTGGAGATGGCGATCCACTTCCTCTCTCCCTTTACGCAAAAGTCATGGCAAGTATTGTTTGGATTTTCTTTGGTTATGAATTTCACTAATATATCATGCTATAGAGCTCAATTCTATCCAAACCCAAGAAATGGAAAAAGAGATTGCTACCTGCTGGATATGGGAAGAATCCAGATACACGTTGCGCACAAGCATTCCACAATCTGGTGAATAATATCTTAAAGGAAGCTCGAAAGGACTTTGACAGCCTTGTAAGTTGATTTAATTTCAGAATTGATAGATTCTTACGTTTGGTATCTATTCCTCACAGCTCTTCACAAACATCCACTTTCCGGAACGTGCTGGTACTGCATCTACTGCAAAGGTACCAAAACTTGACAGTTTGATAGTCAAGGCAAGTAACACCTTCTCTAATATCGACCTTGTGTAACCTTCAGCAAAGAGTAACCTTGTCTCAATGTGATTAGATATTCGAGAAGCAGCATACACTAGTCGGAGGCAAAGTACTTGTTCGCGAAGAAATACTTAAAAGGGTAACTCCTCTTGAACGTTCTCGATATGCTTGGCTTGTGAGTGTCTCTTTTGGGTTCATAATCATACTTTGGGTCATCTGATCAATCATATTTCTTTTAGAGATTGCAAGGGTGTCATTGGGGATTAGGCGATAGTACAGAATACGGCAAAAAACACTTTTGGGCTGTGGTAGATGAAAAGCTGGAATTTTTGCGAAGTCAATCCACAAGGTATCGTTATGCGTACGTAATCTACCCTTTTACAATTCATAAGCAGCATCCTGAATTCTAATATTAAAACGTTCACTAGATACTTTTTCCTATGTTTACAATTCGACTTTGACCTGTTCAAAGGAAAGAAGACCATCGAAGAAATCAAAGAGACCACTGGCACCGATTTCTCATTGCCTGGTGAGACCGCAATCAATGATACAATATCGGAGTTGAATGAGACATATGGAGACAGGGTACCCGAACGTGAAACAGCCTACGAGAATCCTGAAGCAGCCTAAAACATTTTGGTGTTATAGTTATCACAAGAGTTGATTAGGATAGTGTTTTTGCAGTTTGAGTTTGTATTATTATTCATCATCAATTATCATTTACTCCCCATGCATTTATGTTGTTATTTTTAATCTTATGAAAGCATATTCAGTAATTTGTATCTCACTTATATCCATCATATTTATATTATCATCATTAAATGAATGGCTCTGCCAGATTTTTAGTTGCAATTCTATGGACCAATCATCAATGAGAGCATTTGGTTGTGTGCTAAATGATACAGGCATAATGTTAAATTGCAGAAGCGGTACTTCCTCAGCTTTTCAACCACATTTGACTGGCGGAAACCCAGATCTAAACTTGGTTCAAAGCGGTACCAAACCATCAAAAAAAGACCGGTTTCACAACGGTTTGGAGGGTCTCCGTTGGTACCCCGGTGGTCCGCACCAAAACAAAAACCGTTGACCATCCGGGTGTGGGCTCGGTTCATCAACGGTTTCAGTGACCTGGTGGTGTAGTGGGTGAATGATATTTCTGTGGATCCTTGGTAAGAGGCTCTCTTACAGTAAGATTTTGGGAAAAACAGTTAGGAGGTGGGCCGCCTCTATCTATCTGATGAACTTCATATATACCTTGATATCACAACAAAACACAATGCAGGAGAAGAAAAAAATGTTGATAAAAGAAAATAGCAACCATAAATACAAATCTAGAGACCTGGATTCAGATCCAGATCAGATTTTACGAGAGAGAGATAAGACGTTCATGAATTCTTGATATATTTTACTGGCTGGAAGTCGGAATGATCTTGAGTGAAAAATCAATCGTAGGAGTACCTTGATGAACACTTGAAGTAGAATAAATATCTACATCTAATCATAAACAAGAACATGAAAATATCAAATCATAATCTGCTCATCAAAACCATCAGGAATGAGAACAAACTTACCATCACAAAGATGTTCAGATATATTTTCTTCAGTAATCCCTCCAGAAACTTCGATTAAGAATTGATGGTTTTGATACTTTTCCTTTAATTTCCGTGATGAAGTTTTAACTTCTTGAGGTTTAAACTAAATTTGAAACCCAATCGAAATCCAATAAATCAACATCTCTTTTCACAATTCAAGCTATCGAAAAAAATGAATAAAAGTTACGTTATCAAGCATTACTACATCTGCACCTGATTCAATAGCTTCAATCGCTTCTTCTTCATTTCGTACTTCCACATCGATTCTTAAACTGAAACCACAAACTGATCTTGCTGATTTGATGGCATTAGGTATAGATCCTTTTGACCAGATATGATTGTCTTTTAGCATCACCATACTTGAAAGATCGTATCGATGTGGATCGATCCCTCCGATTAACATTCCATACTTTTCTATTAATCTGAAACCCGGTGTCGTCTTTCGTGTTCCGGCTATGATACCTTTGTATGATGCTTTTCGAGCTAGTTTGACTAGATTGCGTGATCTAGACAATTAACAAAACAATATGGTATATCAGTAAAAGTTAGAATGAATATGATCAGTGTTAGTTACCTGGTAGCAATCCCACTACATCTAGCTAAGATGTTCAACGCAACACGTTCACCAAGTAATAACAATCTTGCTTTCCCATGAACTTTTGCCACTTCTGTTCTATTTCCAAGCACTTCTTCTCCTTCTTTTAAATTCCAAATCACACTAAACCAACCAAATACATAATTTAAGTTTTCATGAGTTTGATGATCTCTTTATTCAAAGTTTAATGATCGAGAATCCGAAAAAAAGGTTTAGGATGATTTACCTACACCCAAGTTGAGAAAATACTTCATCTACAAATGGTACACCTGCAAGTATACCCTAATGTGTGAATCGATAACGTATCAACACATGGGTTTGGGTGGAAAATTTGATTGAATGATAAGGAACTTTACATTAGATTTTCCTAGTAAGATTGCATCAGAATCGGTTTCTCCTACAACAAATCCACCATAATCGAATGAAGGAGTATCTTCTCTTAACCATTCAGTTATGATTGATTTCCATGAAGGTGGAAGTAAATGAGCTGGGTTTCCGTATTGATTGCATTCCATTTTTTTTGGTTGAGGTTCGGTTTTTTGATGGGTATGATTTCGGTTTCTTTGTTTGAGTTGGTGAAGATGATGAGAGAAGTGTGTTTGAAGTTTGCTGGATCACATTTTGGATGTACCGATAACCGATCTGCACCGATCGGGTGTCACCATCTGATTATACAGACTTGAAACTATAAAACTGCGAAGATTCTCAATGTCCTTCAACTTGATTTCTTTTTCAATTTTGAAAGTTTTCATCATTCTTTCACTTCCATATTATTTTCTCAGATCGAAACCTATCAAGTGAAGTGATGGTTTCTTGCGAAACATTGGATTGCTTCTGCATACTTCAAGATAAAATCATAATTAAACACCTGGTGAGGTCAACACCAGCAAGTGTGCTGTTTCCTTGTGAGATGTGGAAAACACAACGTCTACGAAAATTTTCCATACCCACACAGAACTATTCGGTGACACACTTTGGATATTTCTGGACCAAAGAAGTAAGGAAATTGAGACATTAACAAAACAGAGCGACTGGATATAATGAAAGTTTTGAAACATGATTCTAAAGCTCAAAAATCCACCGATGAGACTGTGAGCAATATAAACACCCGACTTGTGAAGATGTAAGTTAGTAACAACTAACAAAGAAAAACAGAAAGGATATAAAAGAGTGTGACGACCGACGATAAGAGCGGACACTTGTCGCCAATAAATGCGCTTGGTGGGTTTTGGTAGAGCGGTTTCAATCGAGTTTAGACGATGGAATCTCATCATCATCTTTTGGGTCCCTTGTTGGATGAACCATATAGGAAGATCAACAATCAGAGATGTTTCAAAAAATATGTGGACAATCGTCTCTGGATCCAAAATTCAACAAACAAGTTTAAAGAACGTGTCTTTCATGAGTCACAGCAAATTTGTGAAGAGGCACGTGGAGTATGTTGACATCTCATCGGTGAATAAGTGGCGAACAGGTTTTTCGACTTTAGATTTCCCTGAAGGACTACCACATGGGGTCTTGTGTGTCTCTCCTTGAAGCAACTTGGTATAATTGGGGACCGGGTGGCAGCTCTATGTAGACTGACTCACTGATCATACATCTCAAGGGTTTGCTCGTGAGTGAAGAGCTGAAAGACTTGGCTCGATCCCTTCTGATTTACCTCAAGATTCAATTCACGAGGTCATAACAGTCCCCATTCTAAAGAATTTTTAACAAAACTAGAAATTTACAAGGCGAGATGACGAGCATCATCCTCCACAAAGGCGTCACATCCTTATCTCAAAGGATCGAATCGCGGATCTTCAATCGAAGCACCAATTCCATCTTTCCTTCTACTTGCACAAGAGCAAGTTTAACCGTCATGCAACAGCACAGCTGATATGATCTGTAAAGCAAGCTAAGCCTATCGTGCACCTCCAATATATGATATATCCCAAATGCCATCTCTGAAGATCGGTTCGACAAAAGTTCAGCATTTCGAATTCCACGTATGGGATTGATCCTGGGCAAAGACCTTCAACAGCGAAAACGCGCGAGTGACTTCACATGCATCATCTACCCATGGGCAGAATCATATAAAAAGGTCAAGGATCTCGATGGGTTGAGCCTTCCATCATCTTCCTTCATCCTATTTTGACTGAAGAGAATTGCTATCTTTTGGGTACGATCATATATATCATCTCTTTTCCCCAATAGTTTCACTTCTTCATCCATCTTTATCAGTATGAATCAAACTTTTCCCAGTTCCTTTACTGATGTGTCGCTTACATTGATAGAATACCTAATCTTCAACAATCCAATCTAAATCTCACCAAAACCCCTTCATTTTCCCCAAGATGTCGTTCAAGCACATGTTTGCGTTTGTGCTTGCTATGTCTTCGGGTAAGCTCATTTCTTAGGGTTCTCTTAAAAGCTCTACAGTCAGCTTCAGGTGGAGTGCTGAGCATTAATTGTTGAAACAGTTTTGCAAATTGATCAAAGAGTTATGGCCGCACCCATGGAAAGCAGTAAAGCGTGAGTCAAGTGAAGATTTACTGGTATGATTTTCCATCCGGTCCTCATTCTTGCTTTATATCTCTTTAATAGGCCCAGATCAGTTGCGCGTGATGTCGTATCGATGTCGAGGAATCCGATTATTCTCGCTCGAGACGCCTACGTGAAAGTGTGCTTCTTGCTTTGACTTATATCTTGTGTGACAAGCCTGCTGACCTATCAAACGCGCTACTTTTTCTCACTTCACACCTATGATTTCCTTTTCGCCCATTCAGCCTGCCTACAATGTGACTGCTACCCATCCAACTGAGCCTACACCCCAAAAGCCAACCACTCCAAAGACACCAACTCATCCTGCTGATCCTAAACCTGCAAAACCAAGTACTCCGCAGACTCCTGGAAAGCCGGGCATGCCTAAACCTCCAACCTATCCTACCAAGCCCGAGAAGCCGACTAATCCCAAGACTCCAGCGCAGCCTACCAAGCCCGAGAAGCCTACTACTCCCAAGACTCCAGCCCATCCGATCAATCCCGGAAAGCCTGGAAAATCAACTACTTCTAAGACTCCAGATCATCCTACCAAGCCCAAGCCTGGACAGCCCGAGAAGCCAACTACTCCCAAGTCCCCAGCGCATCCTACTAAGCCTAAACCTGAAAGATGTACTCCTAGGTTTCCAACTCGTCCTACCAAGCCCAAACCCGAGAAGCCAAGCACTCCTAAGCCTCCAGCCCCCTCTACCAAACCTAAACCCGAAAAACCAACCGCTCACAAACCCACGACTCCCAAGACTCCAACTGAACCGACTAAACCCAAGTATGAGGTACCAAAGTATCCAACCCCTCCTAAGACTTCTAAGACTCCTACCAAACCTAGTTCCTCAGATAATAAAGTGAAAAATCCTGTCTACTGATTACCGATTGATCAGAATCGATATCAAAGTTGTATAAATCATTTTAATTAGCTGTTTACAGTCGTTTATTTATTTCCGTGTCTCTTTGTTTTACCTCGTAATCTAACTTGAAAGTCATTCTTTTATCATCTTTTTGTATGTATGTTTTGTATATTAAGAAGAATCAATCATTTTTTTACGATTTAAGATTATACTTGAAGTCTTGTTTACTTCTTTGTCAATATCAGTAAATAAGGTTATTTTGGTCTCTTACTTCAAATTGAAAACAAGAACTTATAACCACCTGATGTGTCTTCAACTACAACTTGTGGAGCACAGGTCTGGTATATACGCACTGCTGCTTGAGACACACGATACACTTCTATTTGTTCAATTTTTTTTTATAAAAACACAAAAATTACATTGACTCTGATTGACTTACCAGCTCTAAAGACAAGATTGATTTGATTCACAGAGACGCCAGAGTTTTGATTTCATAAAGAATTGCCCTGATGTGCTGTTTTCATCATTTGATTGGAGGGAATGGTACCAAAACATTTAAAGCTCAATGGTATAAAAAGAGAAGAAAGGTGTCATTTTGAATCCTCTCCCATTTCTTTGTAATTGGAAAGAGTATGAGTTGATTTAAAACAAAGCCAATATTTCTGGCATAGAAGTTTGTGATGGGATAAGAGACACCAAATTCAAATTCACTATGGCTTGTGAACAAAACCAGGTAGCTCTGATCAGCAAAATGTATTAAAAATTGAAATGATTTCTTACATATTTGGTTTGGTGATTATGAATTTATAAAATGATAACTCTCAAACAGAAAAATAAAATAAAAACAGAGAGAGTCTTTCATCATTTAAAGCTTACAAAGCCTGCACTTTAAGACAATTAGCAATGTTATCAATCAATTGAGGATATAAATGAACTATCTCAATATGAGAATAACATCATGTTTTGATCTACAAAAAAATTGGAAAGAAAAGGTAGAGCTATCCTTGCCCCTTGCAGTCATCTAGAGGCCTATGTGTGTGGGTATTTACATGCCACAATTTCAAAAGGATAACTGCCATCATTGATTAAAGATTCACTCCTTTGAATTGGACATCTGCCTTAGTCTATTCATTACTCTGGAAACAAATTTGACAGAAACCAACAAGATCTTGCAAGCATGATAGACAGACAACTATGAATTCAGAGTGTTTGTTGGTATCAGGAACTTGAAGTGTACCATCCAAAAGCTTGCAACAGTAAATATGTTTTCTTCAAATACCAATTAATTAATTTCCAATCATATTTAGGATCTAAATGATGACATATTGACTCATCTTGAATCTTTACCAAGCTGGAGTACTTGATGTAGAAAGAGGAAAGCCAAAAAAAAATCAAAGCTGAAAGAACAGAAACATGTGTATACACAGCCTCCAGGTTTTGGTCACTGGCAGGCAAGAGACTCCTGTGACTTCAGGATTATTCCAAAGTAATTTAAGGTAAATTTGAGATCCTTTTCAACAAAATCTCAGAGGGATATCAGGATTACTTCATTATGGAGTTTGCAGCCCCATATGAAAATTTGTGAAGACCAAAATGACCATATGATATCTACTGACCAAATGATGATTCAAAACCAATGAGCTTCAAGCCAATGATTACTGAGGATTATGGTCTGTCATAATTACCCTTGCCCTCTTGAAAAAAACTTCCAGGACGGAGAGGATTTAAGCCAGCTCCCACATCACAACATGACGTAAAAGCCAAGAATCATGTGACAAATATGATTCAAGGAGAATCCTTATTGTTTGATATTGAAGGGAGGTAGAGCAATTTGATTATTTCAATAGTTATAATCCAATATTTCCAAGCTAGCAAGCTTTACATATGTGTGTGGATGGCCCCATCTGCTGTCACTGTCAGTCAATATTTCTACATCCACCAAATAAATTCCTGAAGGTGACTTTATGTATGTATTCCCAACACCGCTCCCTGTGCGCTTCTGGAGCTCACTTGTGACCACCTTATCTTCAGCCTCACAGTCACAGTCCACATTTGTAGGCATGGAAGGGCTTCTGCCAAGTCCCAATCTTAGGGAAAGCAGATAAGAAGAGACAGATGAAAGACATTTATTGGGTATGATATCCACAAGTTCAGCAAAGAATTGGAAGAGGGCAATGTAGGAAATCATGAAGGAACCAAAAATCAATGCACAAAGACAGATAAACCCTACAAGAACACATTTCAGCATGAGATGTCATCCTTAGCTTACCTGGAGTAGGAAGAGTCCCCTTCTTTGGCTTTGTCAATGGATCTATCATGAGAGTCAACTTATCAATTATTTCTGCCATGATCTTCACCCAGTGATGCCATTTCTTTTGGACAGATACTGGTGGTGCACAGGTACTGTAGCATGGTCTGCTATACTTCAAAGTTCATCCAGAGGAATTTGTGTTTCAGCTTGACATGCAAAGCAAGACCAACAAAAACCTTGATTGATTTAGGCATTGTTGAAATTCAATGGTTAGGGTTACATATCACATCAGAAGCAGCCCAAGAGTTGAAAATTGATGTGGTTCAAGTGTTTCAGGATAATTGCTTCTCATTTGAATTCTTTCGTGGTTGAGTTCAATTCCTTATCCTTGGCTCATTTTTGGCAGTGCACTTCAGTCAATTGATCTTTATAGATACATTGATTCATTTATAAACACCTCATTTCTGACTTGGCAGTCAGCTTTTATCACATCATCCTCTCTGTCTCTCTCTATCTTATTGTCTTTCCCAAGAGTATTGAAATATTTTTGAAACATTTTTTTGATAAGCAGAGTCTCTTTTACTATAAGAGAGATATATAAGCAGATAGCAATTGAAAACTTATCCATGAGTTTAATCTAAGCCTCAACTTGTAGAGTTGAATTGGTTGGCCCTTTTATGAGCATTGTGTTTCTTGTTTCATCAATCATTTTACCTCAGTTGAAGATGAAGAAATAACAATGATATTTGAGGATAAATCAATATCAATCCACCTGCCAATTCCATTGATAGAGCTTTATTGAGATGAAACCCTCTTCAACTTTAAGGCTCTGACTCAGTAGGCCCAAAAAAGTTGACCCTATTTGGGTAGGGTAAGGCACAGCCAAACCCAATACTTGAGTCTTGGTGTCAAATTTTCTTCAAGCCATAAATTAACTTGTTTCTTTGCTATCATCCTGTTGCTCCTGCTTTCATCAAACACCATTTCTTCCACCTCTTCACATTTCCCATGATCATCAAATGCCTCATCACCACTTGTTCCAGCCAGACACCTCACGACTTCTGATGCAGGTTCAGAAGCTTCAAATGTGGGCTCCAAGAAGGCCACTAGCAAGCACCACTGCATCCGCCAGAGTCGTTCTCGACGTCAAGAACGTTGCCGACTACAAAGGGCCCCTTTGTAGTTTATGACCATCTCGACGTCGAGAACGGCTCTGGCGGACGCAGTGCACTTATTGGTGGGGCCCCACTTCAAGTCTATAGATGTTGAAGGTGCTCAAAATTCAAGTGATCCTCCTTTGCGTAGATGGAAGTGTCTGTGGTGTTTTAAGGAAACCAGACAAATTTTGGTCCACCAAGAGTCACCACCTCAAAAAACATAGCATAACTTCAGATGCCCCCCTCCTCACTCAGGTGTAATGAGAAATTTCATCCAAAGCAGGGCACTGAAATATGTACATGTTCTTGTAATGCCACTGGTCTTTTTCAGCATACAAACTGGAAAGTTTTTCTTGACAACTGTTCTTCAGCATAGCCCAGTCAATCAAGAATCAGTTACAGCAGCTCTTATATGCTTTGGTGTTGAGGAAGAGCTCTCTTTTACTGCAGTTGCCCCAGCTTTCCAGAACTATGTTGAGTTGTGCAATCCAGCCGTCATTCCATACATGATTGAATCTACTGCCTTGGCAGAAAAACTCATGAACCATTTTCAGAATACTTGCAAAGATATGATCAAGATGTTTTCTGCAGAATCTTACATCAGCTTAACTGGCAACACCTGGACTTCTACCAACAACCAGCCTCTTTGGGCTCACTACTCACTGGATTGATAAAAATTTCCAATCACACAAGGCCATTATTGCAATGAAACAGATAATTGGCTCTACACTTCCATTTTGTTGAATTGATGTATTGTGTCTCTCAAAGGAACTTGATTGCTGAATATGAATGAACAGCCATAATCTGTTGCTTTTTCATTGGTGAACAGCATGAAATTAGATAATCTTATCAGCTTTTGAGCAACAACTTGAAATAAGTTTTTTTGGCACCAGTGATTAGTTGTTGAGGCTATACAATGTGTTGATGATCCCAGGTGAGGTTTTTGGTAATATGTAGAGGAGTAAGATTTGAAATATATAAAATCAAAACAACAAAGCACAACACAAATTGCACAGCAATTGTCCCACTTTTGGTTTGGCAAGGAAAAGCTTCCAAGCTTGGAGGCACAATGACAAGATATGAGAGCTCTTGGTTGATGCGTACACCATTGTAATCCCAGTGTACTGTGCCGGCTGGCCACCTGTTTTCTAGTTTGAACATAATGATACCTCACCATCACCGGAATAGTAACCTAGAATTTCCTCACCATCAATAGTTTCTTTGTTTCATTTTCACCTTGTATTATTTACTGTTGTTCTCAGGTTCAAGTGTTTACTCTCATTGCTCTCAGTAGTTTTTCTGAGCGAAGACCTGATTGAACTTCTATAAAAGCTTCACAGCTTTTGAAGACGGGATCCACAAAGGAATTGAGGATACATGTATCATATGCTACATTGGAAAAGTGATGAGTCAGACTGAATTGCTGTCCTGGATTGCTGTCTAGCAGTCTCAATCAAGATTCAGATGGCTCGAAAATCCATCAGGTGTTTAAGAATGTTTACCATCGTCTGTTTAGTGCCTCATTTGGTGAGCAGGACGAACACTGAGGTGTGCCATAGCCGAATGTTAACAATTGTTTATGTTGACCAATTGTTTATGTTGACGATCATTGTGGTGATCTATTTATGGTATCAAGCAAGAAAATTAAATCATCTTTTACTTTACCAATTTATTAGCAAACTTCAATATAGCAGAGAATTCGAAATTCAGGTTTTCAGATCAATTGAAGCTCTTAGAGGCTTATGTATACTTATTAGCTTATTATTATGTCATCATATTTCAAAATTATTATTAAGATCAACATAGTTTACTTACAAAGTTATTACAAAGAGACAGAAAAAGAAAAGATAAGAAAAATTCGAAAATATAGGTGTAAAAGTTGGAAAATGGTTTTTAGCTTATTTAATATTAAGTTATGGGTTTTATGAGGTTAGAATATGAAAGAACAACAGTTTATTATACAGGAACAATTTTAATATTCAAGGTTGATAAGGGGAAACAGAAGTTATTAGCAGAAAGGTACTTTTTCGAAGTTGGTAAACAAGAGGTACACGTGTAGTTTAGTTGTGTAATGGTGGTAGTGATGGAATTTAAGGTTGCCAAGAGGATTTTCCGGGATTTTTAAGGTTATAGAAGATGATGTCATATTACATGAGCAAGAAAAAGAGAGTAGCAGCTGTGAAAAGTGAAGAAAATAGGTGAAAATCGTCGAAGATGGAGGTTTTCAGCTAATTACATGTGTCAAATGACGTCAGAAAATGCTGAGTAATAGTTCATTCAACGCAGAAGAGTGGATTACATAATGTACAACCTTTAAATCATTAGTAACGGAGGTGTATGTAAAAAGTTATAAGGGAAATAAGAAATTGGTGTGAATCTCGAATTTACAGTCACAAGTCACATGTAACACCAAAAAACCTTAACTTCACAACTCAATATCTTACTCATCACTCATCAGAAGTAGGTCATGTAGGTGTCAGAAATGATCAGTAACACGTGGGCTACAAGATGCACTTTAGTAATCAAAAATTGGAGCACATCTGAAAAAATTCGTAATCTCAAAAATTGGGTTTCAGCTAGTTTACAAGGAAAAAAACACCTGTATTCATCATAAGAAGTGCTGTACATTACATCATTGTGTCATTGATCACTTTTGGCTGTGAAAATTACATCATACATTAGTAACAAGATCATTACATTGCATCATTACATGGTTTTTAGGGTTATTTAGGCGGATTTGATTGGTTCTTTGAAGCTGTTGACTGTTGTAAAAGTTGTTACATGTGGATATAAGTACTCCTTGATGATTTTAGGACTGTAGCGCCCTTTTCTGCATCTTATACCTTTGTTGTAGTGTTATAAATCATCATTTATTTACTATATTTGTACTAAGATCACTTAAATCCGCCCCTTCAAAGCAAGGAGAAATTTATTTACGTGTGTTAAAGACTACAAGTCTAATTGGGAATAATACTTACAACAGTATTGCTAGTAATAAACATAGTGTGTGACTTTTTTGCGCTTAAAATCTGGGAATAATACTTAACAAACAGTATTGCTTTATTTCTCTGGTGCCTTTATCTTTTTCTCTGTTATCACAAAGTGGTCAGCAAGTGCCCTTGTGCTGGTTTCTTTGAATAAGGCAGTCTTTAGGCAACTTCTACTATATTACACGTAGTAGATTATCCCTTCTTAGGTGTTGTAAAGCTCTTGTTGAGCTTTAAATACTACATCATCTCTGAATCCCCAAGTCAACAAACAAGTTCTTTGAATGTGTCTTTCATGAATCACAGCAAACTTGTGAAGTTAGCAAGGCACGTGGACTCCAAATGGGTATCTTGTGATATGTTCACATCTCATCGTGTTTTGACTTTAGATTTCCCTGCCTGCAAAGACTACCAAATGGGTTCCTGTGTCGGTCAGCTCTCTTTGTATAATGGGGGACCGGGTGACAGCTCTAGACTGACTCACTGATCATACATCCCAAGGGTTTACTCGTGAGTGAAGAGCTTGAAGACTTGGCTCGAGCGCCTTCTATTTGTCCTCAAGATTTGATTCACAAGGTCAAAACAGTCCCCATTATGAAGCCTTTGTAAGAAAATTGGTAACTTACAAGGCGAGATGACGAGCATCATCCTCCACAAAGGCGACACATCCTCATCTCAAAGGATCAGATCACCAATCTTTGATCAAAACTACATAACCAATCCCATCTTTCTTTTTGCTCGCAGCAAGTTTAACCTTTATGCAACAGCATAGCCAACCTCTTCTAGATTCAGGACCGATGTATCAGGATATCTCCATGTCCCAAATCTCATCTCTGAAGATCAGTCTGAAAACAACAATTTAAGAATCGCCTGTGAGATTAATTGTAATGTTCACCACTGGCACACACACGCGAGGTACTTCTCAAGCATCGTTCACCCATTTCTGGAAAGCTATAAAAGCCCATGTGTGTCGATGGGTTGAGACTCCCCTCATCATCATTCATTCCTACTTTGAGTGAAGTAAGCCAATAATCAGGTGCAATCATATAATCTCTTGTTTCCCACACTTCAATCAAGACTATCTTCTTCATATATCTTTATTATTGTGATTCAGACCTCTCAATTCCTTTACTAATTTTCTTTCTTGGTTAATAGAATACCAAACCGTCAATAATCCAAATCCAACCAACAAAAATCCCTTAATTTTACCAAGATGTCGTTCAAACAAATGTTTGCCTTTGTGCTTGCAATGTTCTCGGGTAAGCCTATTTCTTAGAATCCCGTTCGAAGCCTACAACTTAAGTGGAGTGCTGATAATCTTTGAATAATTTTTTCCACAGTGTTGCAAATTGACCAAGGAGTCATAGCCGCCCCCTTGGAAGCCAGACAAGGGTGTGTCAAGTAAGTCTTTCCTTTGATGATTTTTGATCACATCCTTCTCATCAACTGATATTTCTTTGATAGGTCTAGCTTAGTCGCGCGTAATTTGAAATCGACATTGGAAGGCCCACTATCCTTGCTCGAGACTCCTATGTGAAGGTAAGCTTTTGGTCCTGAATGATAACTATAATCTTTCTGACATGCTGAACCTGTCGATTTTTGTCACTTTTAAAGAGTTCTCGACGAAAGGAAACTCTAGAACCACAAGGGTATCTAGGTGGGACGTTGTCGCAGGATAATCTGTAGCAGTCAATGAACACTGAGGGCACAGGTTCCGGCGTAAGACTACAGCTATCCGCTAGTCACGTCGAGAACAATAATAACTGACCTGAGGGCACAGGTTCCGGCGTAAGACTACAGCTATCCGCTAGTCACGTCGAGAACAATAATAACTGACCTGCGAGCTCGAAATGAATTGAGATCGCGCGTAAGGGAAAGGTCTTAAACAGACAACAAAAGAGTTGAAATAAAAATCTAAGTATTTGAGTAAAGTTAGTAGTGCACAATCGAGAAGTAACTATGATGATGTAAAAGTAAAATAACTTACTGATTCTTTTCGATAAGAAAAGAATCAGAAAAGAGGGAAAGAGAAACACAAAAGATATTAGAAAACTCCCAAACGATTTTCCCAACACCCCTGTCTACATTTTCCACATCGCTTATCCCTTTGTCCAACTTCCTAGTTTACCCACAGCGCATTAGTCTACTTTCACCACATACACCCTTCTAAATCCAACACCTTTCACTTTCCTTTTAAGGGATTGTGATCTTTGACCAGCTAACCAGATAATATCGTAACACACCCCCTCAAAGAGCATCAACCCAGAAACCTTAACCCTAAACTCCTCCTCAAGTTTGAAAACTGTTCTTTAGGCAGTTGCTTTGTTAAAAGATCCGCCACCATCAAGTGAGTAGGACAGTGTTTGATGGTAAGTTCCCCTTTCTTCACAACTTCTCTTATCCAATGATAATGTATTTCTATATGTTTAGTCCTTGCGTGAAAAATTGATTTTGAAGTCAAATGAATTGCCCCCATGTTATCACTATGTAAAACAGTAGGATTAGGATCAATAAAGCCAAACTTAGCCATCATATTCCTCAGCCACAATAGCTCTTGACCAGCCTCAGTAATCGCTCTATACTCAGCTTCAGTTGAGGAAAGCGCCACCGTTGGTTGAAGACGACTTCGCCACGAAATAGGTCCTCCAGCAAGTACAAAGACATATCCGGTAGTCGACCGCCGAGTGTTAACGTCGCCTGCCCAGTCAGCGTCACAATGAGACACAGGGCACTCAAAACTCCTTTGGCCTGCAACTATGTTTGAATCATTTCCGGAATACACAATACCAATATTGATGGTGTGACTAAGATATCGCAGGACATGCATAGCCGCATCCCAGTGAAGTTTATTCAGACTTTTGAGATGTTGAGATAACACTCCAACCGCGTGAGCCATGTCAGGCCTCGTGCACTGAGCGAGATACATCAAGGACCCCACAACACTGTTGTAAGGTAATTTGGTTTTCGAAAATTCTTCAGCTTCTTCTTCAGTTGATTGTAGAAGTTTGACGTTTGGTGATAAAGGTGTAACAGCCGGTTTTGAATCAGTCATGTTGAAACGCTTGAGAACAGTTTGAGTGTATTGTTGTTGAGACATCGAGTAAGTTAAATGATTAAGTCTATTAATTTGAATTCCGACAACTGTATGAGCTATCCCTAAATCCTCCATTTCCCACTTTGCAGCAATTTGAGATTTAAATTTTGTGATGTCATTTCCCGTTATCGCTAAATCATCCACGTGAACGTAAACGGCGGTAAAAAGATTGCCAACTGATCTAATGTATATACAGTGATCAATTTCACACTGTTCAAAACCAACTTCAATGAGAAAGGACTCGACGTCATCTTGCCAGATCTTCGGGGATTGCTTGAAACCGTAGAGTGACCTTCTCATTCTCCACACTTTACCAATTGTTGATTCATGACGATATCCTTCAGGAATTTCAACGTACAGTTCTTCTTCTAACAGTCCATTCAGAAAAGCGGTGACGGCGTCCATCTGATGGATTTCCCAGCCGTTTACTGAAGCTAAGGCTACAAGAATACGCAACGAGCCAGGCTTACCCGTAGGAGCAAACGTCTCCCCGTAGTCTTCTCCAGGAATCTGAGTATTCCCCATTGCAACAAACCTGGCTTTAAACTTAACACTACCATCAACTAACGACTTCTTCCTAAACACCCACAACCCCCTGATCACGTTCTTGTCTTTTGGTCGATCAACCAACTCCCACACCTCCTTATCTCTAAGCGAGTTGAACTCCTTATCACAAGCTGCTTTCCACAGTTTCGCATCTACAGAAGCCATTGCTCGTTTATAGGATTTCGGAATATCAGGTGATGAAAGAACACCCGCTAAGTTGCATTCAGGCGGCAAGCAAGCAAAGAATGATTCAGTAATGAAATCATCGTCAAATTCAGCACCGGAACACATGCCCCTGAGAGTATCATGAACTTTCTTTGAAGCGCGATTAGAACGTCTTGGAGCTTCAACTGGCTTTGTGACAGGTTGAACAGTTGGAACAACGTTAGGTTCACTTGATTGATGTGAGTTGTCGATCAAGGTTGAGGCAGGAACTGGTTGATCATCCAGCAGATCGTCGTCGTCATCAAAGAAGCGGACTTGAACTGGATGTCTTTCAGGAATGTTGTCTACGGCAGAAGGTACTGAAGGAAGAGTTTTGAAGGGAAAGTGCTCCTCATTGAAAGTCGCATGATGTGTAATATAAACTTTCTTTGACGCTAGATCGAATAACTTATAGTTGAAGTTATCATTTTCGAATCCCAGTAAAACACCTTCTGAACTAACAGGCGAAAACTTGGAAGGTCGTAGTTCTTTCCTGATCAGTCCATAAGCTTGGCAGCCAAAAACTCGTAAGTGATGGATGGAAGGTTTCCTAAAATACCACACTTCGAATGGAGTTTTGCCTCCTTCAAGAGTAGCTGTGACACAAAGATTGGTGAGAAAAACAGCCGTACTACAGGCGTAGTACCAAAAACGAATTGGCAAAGAGGATTCGAGCATCATCGAACGGGCCCTGGTATTGACTATTCGCATACCACGTTTGGAGACACCGTTTTCTTCAGGAGCGTATCCTGAGGTCAGGTGAAGAGTAATTCCAAGCTCTTTGAGCTTGGGACCAAGTAAGTTGTTAAGAAACTCACTACCTCGATCAAGAGTGAATTGCTTGAGAGGACACCCAGTTTGCCTTTCAGCAACGGCAATATAAGACATAAAAACATCGTACACTTCCTCCTTGGTTTTGTCTTGCAGAGGAAAAATGTGGCGAAAGGCAGAGTAGTCATCACAGAATAAAATAAAGTAGTTTTCGTTATTAATTCCAGTTGTTCTAATTATTCCACTCAAATCCACATGAACATTTTCTAAAAAAGTACGAGCTCGAGGCCGGGTTTGACTTTTCTATGTCAGTAGTTTTCTTTACCGCCCGGTAAAGATTACATTTGGTGTAGTGTGAATAATTAAATTCCTCCACACTTTCATGTTTAGCCATCAACTTGAGATATTTGTTGCTAACATGGCCTAATCGACGGTGTTGAAGAGACGAGGAGACTTCAGTTATTGAAGCGCCGATGGAGGATAAGTGAGAGCCACTCACGGGTTCGAGCAGTATGAACATAAGATTATTGTCCGAAATGAAACCGTTGAAGATTGCGAGTCCGTTGAGAACCAGAGAAAAATTCTTGGAATCGTGGAATAATTCTCGAACACCTAATTTCTTCAATAAGCCACCGGCAACCAGATTTCGAGTAAGTTCCGGAACATAAAGACAGTTCTTGAGTTCGAACACTGAATCATCACCAGCTAATAATTTAGTAACTCCACGACTATGAACAGCCAATGATACATCACCACCAGCTAACTTGAGTCGTTTACTGGTGTCTTCAATCTTCACAAGTGTAGTTTGATCAAAAAATTTAACATCCTTGAACATGTGGTGAGTTGCACCCGTGTCGTGAAGAGCCCAATCTCGAGACGAAGAAAGAGCAGCCGAAACAGAGGCATCGATGTCTGGGTCTTCATCGAATTCAGATGGTGAAGCCGAGACAGAGGTAATTGAGCTGTTATCCTTAACATCTTCAGTGAACTCGACATTGAGTGAAAGAAACGCCATGCTGGCCGACGCATTATTGACACTAGAATCAAATACTTTCTTCGCTCCCCTTACAGAAGATTCTTGAGTGATTGGAGTAGACGAGTTTAGGTTTCCACCCCCGGATTTCCCACAAATCTTCGCCAGAAACGCTAGACGCTTGTCTGCGTTTTCGGGTTTGGACCAGCAGTTCTTTGAAAGATGTGGACCGACGCATTCATCAGGGGTACATTCACCCGAAACCTTCTTGTTTGGTCGAATCGAAACGGCGTTAGCTTCTCGGATTGCTGAACAAGTCCAACCATGTCGCTCTTCGTACTTGCGAAGATAAGTGGCGACACCTTCACGAGTTAAGGGTACTACAGTGTTGTGTATGTATTCCTTCATTTTGATAGATAGCGAAGGAATTGCACTGAGTAACATCCTTGCAGATTGAACATCCGAAAGTTCGCCCTTCAGGCGGTAGAACTCCCTAATCAGGTTTTCGAATTTGTCGATGAAGGAAGAAAGAGTGTCCGATTTGACTATTTGACAAGCATAGAGTGCTTTGGTGACTGCTTCTAGCTTATCTTCGGAAACACGATTATGGTATTCTTTTAGAAAAGACCAGCAAAGAAATGGATCATACAGGATCTCGGAGGGATCTTCTGGATCAGTGAGTCGATTTCTGGTTCTGACTTTGTTGATCAAATCTAATCGGTTTAAGATGTATGTAGTCAGATTGAAGCGTGTCTTTTCATGTTCTTCAGCCGAAAGAGATTGGTTGCGATAATTTTTCACTTTCACATAGTGATGGAATTCTAGCGATCGAAATACCTCCATGAGGGATTGACTCCACTCGGTATAGTTTTCGTCTGTTAAATCATCAGACACTTTGTATTTGCTTAAAGCGTTGGTCATGATTTGGGAATACTTTTGAATAGCATCTCCAAATACTCTTGAATCACTACTTTCAGCCATGACGGATGAAGAAGGTTCCAGAGTACGAGATTGACCAGGAGGATTGTCGGCAGACACGGACTCGGTAAGAGATTGTTTGACCGTACCAAAGGTATCGGCTGAACTTGAGGTGCTTGAACCACCGGTAACGGTTGAGTTGTCCTGAGAATCGTCGGCAGAGATAATGTCGGCGTCTTCAGAACTCATACAAGCAAAAACTGGTCAAAAAGATCGGTTACTCCCGCTACCATAAAGAGTTCTCGACGAAAGGAAACTCTAGAACCACAAGGGTATCTAGGTGGGACGTCGTCGCAGGATAATCTGTAGCAGTCAATGAACACTGAGGGCACAGGTTCCGGCGTAAGACTACAGCTATCCGCTAGTCACGTCGAGAACAATAACAACTGACCTGAGGGCACAGGTTCCGGAGTAAGACTACAGCTATCCGCTAGTCACTTCGAGAACAATAATAACTGACCTGCGAGCTCGAAATGAATTGAGATCGCGCGTAAGGGAAAGGTCTTAAACAGACAACAAAAGAGTTGAAATAAAAATTGATTCTTTTCGATTAACTAACCTGAGGGCACAGGTTCCGGCGTAAGACTACAGCTATCCGCTAGTCACGTCGAGAACAATAATAACTGACCTACCAACATCAACAACACAAGAGAACTATCAAAACAATGAACAAGTTTAGAAAAGTAAAGGAAAGAAGAGAGTCTACCTGCGAGCTCGAAATGAATTGAGATTGCGCGTAAGGGAAAGGTCTTAAACAGACAACAAAAGAGTTGAAATAAAAATCTAAGTATTTGAGTAAAGTTAGTAGTGCACAATCAAGAAGTAACTATGATGATGTAAAAGTAAAATAACTTACTGATTCTTTTCGATAAGAAAAGAATCAGAAAAGAGGGAAAGAGAAACACAAAAGATATTAGAAAACTCCCAAACGATTTTCCCAACACCCCTGTCTACATTTTCCACATCGCTTATACCTTTGTCCAACTTCCTAGTTTACCCACAGCGCATTAGTCTACTTTCACCACATACACCCTTCTAAATCCAACACCTTTCACTTTCCTTTTAAGGGATTGTGATCTTTGACCAGCTAACCAGATAATATCGTAACACTAACCAGATAATATTGTAACACTAACCAGATAATATCGTAACAACTTTCAACTATGATCTCTTTGTCTCCCGTTCAACTTCTTTACAATCATCTTCAGACTCCAACTCCGACTGAGCCTAAACCTGTGAAACCAACTACTCCTACGACTCCCGGGAAGCCAACTACTCCCACGACTCCCGGGAAGCCAACCACACCTACCAAGCCCGCGAAGCCAACTACTCCTACGACTCCCGGGAAGCCAACCACACCTACCAAGCCTGAGAAGCCAACCACACCTACCAAGCCCAAGAAGCCAACCACACCTACCAAGCCTGCAAAGCCAACCACTCCTACCAAGCCTGAGAAGCCAACCACTCCCAAGACCCCGGCCTATCCTACCAAGCCAAAAAAGCCAGAGGAGCCGACTAAACCTAAACCCGCCAAACCAACCACCCCAAAGACTCCAACCAAGCCAACAACTCCTAAGGGCCCGTTCGGTAGCCGTCAACCTCGCAGGTTGACCCAGCCAAAAGTTCAGGTGTACGCTTCAAGGCAGTTTGAAGCGTACGCCTGAGTGTTGAGGCGTTCGGTACACCCTTTTGGGAAAAGGGTGAAGCGTACGCCCGGCAGGTCTACCAGCCAAATCGGTCGACCTGCCAGGTTGACCGTTTTGCCACATTCTCGCAGGTTGACCTGCCTACTGCCATGAAAAGACCTTGCTTCGGTGAAGTTCCACAATCATCGATTTCGATGTTGGAGTGAACGAGGTGAAATTTTTCATGAGATTGCTGTTAGATGCAATAAAATTTTGTACATACAGTCAATCCGATCCCTCGTCCTCAGCATGCCTTCAAAAAAGAAAGAAGAGATCATTAAGAATGAAGATATTCATACTCCCAAAGTCACGGCAAAGTGGACCGATGAGGACATGTCAAAAATGGTCGATTTCCTCTTGAAAGAGAAGGAAGCTGGGAAGATGTCTGACTCGGGCTGGAAGAACGAGACATGGAATCACTGCGCAGAGGCACTCAAAGGAACCGAGCGAGTTGGCACCCTTCAAAAAACATGGCTCCAGTGCCAGAACAAGTTTACAAAGGTAATGATCATATGTTCTTGATTTTATCTCACCACAAGGTCTTGGGCGGCTGCGCCGCCCCTCAGTACTACAGACTTGGTCAAGATTACATGGCATCTGACATGTCTCTATTTCCCCTCTTCTTGCCTCTTCTTGCCTGAATCCCATGATTGATTCAAAATATAAAGATTTATAGGGCTTTGTGGCCTCTCATACGCGCCATGGTCACATGATTTTTGTGTTCCCAAACAAATCCTTTGGCCAAGTCTAAGACATGTCCCTATTCTGCTACCTTCAAGTACCAAAGTGTTGTAAAGCTCAGTTCACACATATCCACTGGTCCAACCCCACTTCAAAGCCTTGTTCAACCAATGTAGACCTCTTGCACCCCTCCCAGAAGCTGTCATTACGACCATATACACCATGTAAATATCCATGTAGCATGTTGATGTGCACACACCAAGAGTTTTGAAACAAATCTCAAAGGCTTTTGGTCGGATTTAGACTGAGATTGCTATTGAGCACCCTTTGTGCTTTATGATTTGTTCAAAGTATTTTCAGAATCCTTTGTTGTCAGGAGGGGTCAACTGACTTTCAACCTCCTAGGTGATAAGGGCAAGATGCACTTGTTGTGGCACCTCTTGGATGGGCCGTTACAGGGTCTAAGGAAAGCCTTTTGTGTGTGCACATCAACGTGCTACACAAATATTTACATGGTGATACCAGCAGAATTGAACCAAGCAGATTGGCTGTAGCCTCCCACTGTTAATCTCAATATGAAATCATAATGCAAGCTACTCCCTACTCATTACACATTTGAAAATGATGAGGAGCAGCATAAACATTTGGCTTATTTGTAGGCTGTGTTAATACTCATCTTTATGTACAACGACGCCCCTGCTACACCACAAAGACCCTCAACACTTTTGCACATCACTCTCCTCCTTGGCTTGAGACCAGAAGTTGCTTACCTTGCTGGAAACCCTCAGGATCTTCTGCTACATCTTGTGCTTGACTTGCCACTGACTCATATGGATCTCTGCTACCTGGCCAGAATCAGAGTCAGTTTGACTTGTGGTACAACACAGCTATCAACTTGGTCACCTTCATTTCCCACTTGTTCACCACATAATTATATCCCACCATTTTACCCTTCAACTTGATGATATTTCCAATATAAAATTCATTCATTGTAAAGGAAGAGGTAATATTATTGATCAACAGATCAGTTGTCTCAAATTTGAACCTGTAACCAAACAAAAAGTCTTAGCAGCAAATTTTACTCCCAAACAACCTCAACACTTACCAAACCTACAGAGCACACGTGCAATAATTCAACATCTCCATCACTATTCCTCCTTCAACACATCAAACCCTTCCAAAATTCCACATCAGGTAAAATTTGAACTCTTTTTATAATTTGAGGACAATAATTGCATGGTCCGTATAAGGTGATGAAAAATTGGATACTCTCCAGTGAGAGCGTTGAGGATAGCTGGGTATGAGAGATTCTTCAAGCATTGAGATCAAAATCAGCTTATGAAAAGTTGTAAGACTCAGGATAGTCACATAATGTAAACACATCAAAATTTGATAACAGTTAATTGAAGAACTGGCCCATTGGATATAAAGCACAATACATTTTGTATTTATTTGTAAACCCTAAGGTCAAAGTAGTAAAGGAGAAGAACAGGTTTTGCATAACCTTACCTTCTCTTTCTAATTTTCTCACAGATCAAGAACATGGTCACAATGCATATTGATTCAATAAAACTGAGCATAGTCCCAATGACCGATTCACGGTCATCTTTGAATGAAGAGATGAAATATCATTGTTTGTTCACTGTCATTGAGTTGTTGGCTCTTTTCATGTATAATTACAGCGTCAATGAACTGTGTATAAAGTACCTTTGAACTTATGAGTATTTTTGAATTATATTCAATGAATGATCGTCTGGATGAGAAACCCAGGATACTTATCTGAAAATCTGCTTCTATGGACGTGGCATTAATAACAATGACTGAGAGACGATAAAATCAAAAGCATGATTTTATTTGTAAATGATAAGTTCTTGATTCATTTGAAATTTTCAGCTTGACAACTTAAGCGTAAACACCGGGTTGATACAATGAAGATATTAATTGAAGATAGACTTGTCGTCTCTTGTAGCCCTAACATAGCCTAACTTACCGGAGTCTATGCAGACTTTCTCAGCCCTCCTCTGCCATTTGAGCTCGCTTCAGATCCAAAATGTAAAGCCGAAATGCTGAGTCAGTCCCACCATAAGCCTCTTGGATCTCCGAGGAGACACTGGTTGTTTCCTTCTGGGTAGTCGAAGTTATTTTTTGGTTGGGGTATTCCAGAGGAGATGCATTGGTTACTGGAACTGTTGCCTTAGGCTTTTTAGGGGTTGATCTGATTGCAAGATGTTTATCTTGAGCAGAGTCATCCCTTTCAGTTGCATCTTGGTTTGAATCCATACCCTTTGGAAGATCTCCCGACCCCTCCAATTTGATCTTGTTCTTAGGTAATTGACTTTTGTGTTTTGTTGGCCAGTAAAGTTTGCTCAGCTTTTGACTCCTTTGCACGAAATCGACGGTCTGGGCGCTCCCGACGCGTGCAATCTCTCATTTCCTCTTGTTTCTGATGACCGAGCTCGAAAACAACATCTTTCGTGCGTACAGGAGACTGTGACCAGCACTACTACCACTCGATGGAACGGTCTTGGCTTTCGAAGCTGTAGCGACAGCACTTTCCAAATTTCAAAGTTTGACAATCCGGCGCGAAGGCTTGTCTTGTAATTTGGCTTGGAAGAGTTGAGAAGCAACTCGTTTTTTTGGATCGGTGGTGATTCAAAATTGTTATCCTTGGGTGACAATAGTGGTACACAAACATTACAACCCATTTGAAAAACCCATTTGAGAAAAAATAGAAAAAGCCATTTAAAAAATTATTTTTTTGAACAGAAAAATAAATTGGGTCCCTCTGGAATTTTCTGTTCAAAAAAATATTTTTTTGAATGGATTTTTATATTTTTTCTTAAATGGGTTTTTCGAATGGGTTGTAATGTTTGTGTACCACTAATGATTCCACCAGGCCTGGAAATCCTATCATTATGAAATGTATATATAGACAATCATAAATATATAAATATAATGATATGGTTGATTCTCAATCACATCTTTTCATTACTTCCACAGATTGAAGATGGTAATGGACGGATTGGATGAGTTAATTGTCTTGGTATGGGTTTAGATTCATTTGGATCAAGTAAAAATTTTGCATTGGCATTCAAGTCAAAGTCAATTTGAGGTCCCGTTGCTAAAAAACAAAAGAAGCAGAAATTAGTTAGATGACCCAGTTGGTTTTTTTAGATTTTCGATTTATGTTGTTTTTACATGTTTGAAGTGTCTGAAATAGTGGCATCATTTGAAAGCCGTCATTTCGGGTATGAGGAAATCACCTAAACTGATTTTTATTATTTGATCATCATTGAGCTCAAGTTAATGATTTCTAATCTTTCATTCAAAGAGGATCTGTTTTTGGTCAATCGGTTGAAAGAAGTAAACAAACATATTGGTTTCTTCTTTTGGTAGTAGATCAAAAAAGTTTCAATGAATTTATCATTTAATTATATTTGGAGCAGTTCACCCAGACTGAATTGAATGATGGCTAGTGATGCCGGGGTAGGGGATGCTGCTGAGCTCGTTGCAAAGGGATCTGCATTGTGGCAGGATAGTGGAGTACTTGTAGCATGGAGTGGAGAGGTATGAGGGAGGTATATTGTGGGAGTGGAAACGGGAAACAGTCGTCTTGACCCATCCATAATCAGACTTGCAGGTTGAAGAACACAACACCATGGAAGAAAACCTCAATTCACCTCTTCAGCAACTTGAAGCTGCACTTTCTAATCCGAAAAAGTAATACAGGTTTGTGTACCAAAATGGAAAAAGTCC
This sequence comes from Melampsora larici-populina 98AG31, assembly GCF_000204055.1. Lineage (NCBI taxonomy): Eukaryota > Fungi > Basidiomycota > Pucciniomycetes > Pucciniales > Melampsoraceae > Melampsora > Melampsora laricis-populina. The sequence continues at coordinate 408,404 of NW_006768817.1, forward strand.
ACAGATTTTACCCCAATTGATACAGATTTTGATTGACCCTTCTTGATAATTGAAAAATGAGCTGACAGCGCCAGAAGCGATCAACCTCAGAGATGGAATAGATAATTGGTATTGTAAGATTGGTCCAAATCAATTATAGCCTCAAGAGAAGATTGACTTGGGACAAACATTAGTGGATGGCATTCTGGCTAAAGGCAAAAGTGATTCAGTACTTCAAAAACAAATTGCTTAGTATTGGGTAAATGGTATGATCAAAGCATGAGTGAATTGAAAGTGTTTGGATAATTGGATTCATTGGTGTTGATTGGAAGTACTTAAACTAATGGATTCAAAGGCAAGTAGGGCATGATGAGGCTCTGGTTACAGTGCTTTGGATGACGATGCCGGGTCTGAGTAGTGGCATGATTAGTTTGGGATTTGGGGGGCGTGGCAAGTGGTAAGCCACAGAGACCTGGGCAGCACTTGATGCTGGTCGAGTGCGTCTGCATTACTGGAAGTTTAATGTTGTTCAAAGCAAACCAATTGGCCAAGGCTGTTTTGGAATGTGATGGTGAGAGGAGCAAGTCAATGGAGGACTTGGGGACTTGGTTAAGTCTGCGATGAGGTAGGAGTAACTTTGAGCGGGGGTGGAACAGGCAACAGTTGCGAATAGCTAATGTTGTTTGAAGCAACCCAATTGGCCGAGGCTATTTTGAGATGTGATGGCGAGAGGGGCAAGGCGATGGAGGACTCAGGGACTTGGTTAAGTCTGCTATGAGGTAGGAGTAACTTTGAGCGGGCATGGAACAGGCAACAGTTGCAAAAAGTCATAGTTTTATTAGTTAGATGCTGGATCACATAGATATGACTTGAGTGGTTCTTTCTTGTTGAAATTCTTTTTGAAGTTGAAGGGAGAATTTAGAGACGTGAGGGAACTCAGCAAGAAGAGTGGAATGGGCTGGTGCCATGTTGAGCAGACGTTGCAAATCTCAGAAGACGTGTGGAAGCGACTCATCAAAAAAGAACCTAAGCAAGCGAAATGGGCAACCACACCCTTTCCACTCTTTGATAAGATGGAAGCTCTTGTTGGCAAGGTACTCGCATCAGCCGAAGACACCTTTGATCCGACTCAACCTACACCAGCTACAGTAAACCACATGACTGATGGATCATCAATCAAGGAATCTTCGGAGCAAGAGCCACTTGCATCTTCAGATTACGATGTCGCATACCGACAATATGAAAGTGGTGAGGACAAAGAGGAATTCCTGGTGTGTATGTTCTTGAGGAACTATTGTGTATAAATTTCAGGTAGACTCATCATTCAATTTTTCTGTTCAGAGCCAGATCAACTCCGAGATAGCGTTGTCAAGCTCCTTTTGAGCTCCTTCTTCTTACCCAGACTTGCAACCTCAACTGGCACACTCAGATTTGGAGATCACCTCGCGCAAGCGTAAGCAAGATTGTGTAGTTAAAGATGATATGTCTTCATCTTCCAAACCTAACAACTCTCAACGCCGCCGAGGAAATAACGGAGCTGCTGCACTTGAACTGTTTGGCGACAAGATTCTCATGGGCCTCAAATCAACTATAGAAGAACCTCGGTCAAAAGTTGACCCCATCAGCCTTCAAGCAATTGCAAAGATAGAGGCGAGTGTAGAGCTGGGTCCCTTAGTTCAAGCAAGGATCATAGCCATGTTTGGTCAACATCCAGAGATGGCTGGAGTTTATATGGCAATCAGTAATCCTGCACTTGCTCAAAATGTTTTGTTAGAGATGCTTGATCAGAACACATCAAAGAAATGAAAGCTTAAAATTTGATTGAATATATCAAATCTTCACATAATTGAAAGGAGAACTCGGACTCTTTTGTTGACATCATTTGAGATTTTCTAAGATTTCTTAAAATTCCATTTTTCATCCGATCATTTCTTCATTTTGAGACTTTATCTTCGGCCTGTTCTCCTGGCCTCAGCTTGCTTCTCCTTCTGATAGTCTGCCCACATCCTGCTTGCAATCTCATCACGCCATCTTCCTGCATCTATATCATCATTTGTCCCAAGTTCAATTTCATAGCTATCTTCCAAAGTTGAACCAGAGGTACGTGGCAGGGGATTTTCAGACAGGGCTTGGAATTTGGGGAACTCAACTGCAAGTTCACTGCTATCGTGGAGACGGATGAAGTTGTGAATTGCGCACATAGCAGGCACTAGTCGGACTTGAGTTTTGAAAGGATAGTAAGTGCCATGTTCCATGACTGTAAAGCGCTTTTTTGACACCCCAAAGATGCATTCAATCACCATACGTGCACTGGAATGTCTCAGGTTAAAGAGCTCTTCTTTATTTGCTGGCCTGAATTTTGAACACAAGTCAGCATTGAGATTTCAATAACAAGTGGAATTACTTGACATACTCCTTATCTTTTAGCCGGGACCACTCCTGTAAATGGTACCTTACTCCTCGATATGGAACTAAGCATTTCCGGCTGAGACTGAAGCCGGCATCTCCAAGGTAAAACTTGCCTTCAGGAACTACCAAAGATCGTTGGCATGAGTCTTCCCACATTGAGCTATCTGGCATCGTACCGGTGTAGCCTGGCATGACATATTGAAACATCATGTTGAAGTTGGCAGCCGCTAGCACATTCTGACTGAGATTTGATTTTTGGTCACGGAATCAAGCTTGGTCATCTGGTGCCACATGTACTGGAAGGTGCGTTCCATCTATTGCACCCACGCAGTCTTTGAAGTATGGCATGAAGCGTTCATCTGTGCAAAAGGCGAGCGGAAGAGATGTATGCAGTGTGGGCTGTCTAACCAAGTTGGTGTAAAAATCACAATCATTGATGGCATTGAGAACTTTGTGAAAGACACTGCGCGCAGAAATCAAGGATCAGCAATGCTTCAGCCTCCAAAAATCTCAGAGAAATCATCATACCGTGAAATTGTGTCTGGGGACCTTTGAAAGCGTTCCTCGAGTTTTCGGACAGAGTTCCCGGTGATGATGGTGAATAGAAAGATAGCTAACTGCTCTTGAACAGTCATGTTTTTTGTATCTTCAAGAAGCCCTCTGCTTTCCAAATCATCCACCAATTTAAGGAAGATGTGAGGCTTCATGCCCAGCTGATCGTAAAGACGGCGTGGATTATTTGATTCCAAAAGCTCATTGAGCCATTGTTGTCCGGAGAGAACAGAGTTGTTCCGTACAGTTGGCGGTCTACGTTGTAAATACGAGGTGTAGTATTGAGCAGCACCAAAGGATGCCAAGACCAGCAGTCGTCTTTGAGCGTGTCGCTCTGCTCGAATGACTGGCATCTTGGATGCAACTGAGTGAAAATTGTACGAATAGATGAGATAGAACTTTGATCGTTCTTCGATCGATGCTTTGCAAAATTTTTCTATGTACAAAATTACCCCTTCATGAAACCCATGATCTTTGGGTTTCATGAGGGTCAAGTTTGGCCTACCGAACAGCCCGATCTCTCGGTCAACCTGCGAGGCAGACGTTGTCAACCTGCGCATGCGCGAGCATACGCTTGCAAGGCGTACGCCTGCCAGGTTGACCGCAACCGATCGGGCCCTAAGACTCCAACTGAGCCTAAACCTGAGAAACCAACGGGCCCGTTCGGTTGCCATCAACCTCGCAGGTGTACGCTTGCCAAGCGTATGCTCGCGCATGCACAGGTTGACCAGGTCTGCCTCGCGAGTTGTTCAAGAGCCTGTGCTGTTCGGTAACCCAAACTTGACCTTCTGAAACCCAAAGATCATGGGTTTCATGAAGGGGTATAATTCTTGTATACACCATATATTATACATACTAGAAATATTTTGAAAAACATCCAAAACATCGATTGAAGATTGATCGATGTTTTATCTCATCCATTCACATCGATTGACGATCGACTATTCATCTCATCAATTTCAAAGCTGTCAACTTCAATTCATAGGGAAAATTGAAATGAATGAGATTAAACAAACAATAGAAATATGCTTGCTCAAAAGGGATCACCAATTTCCTCCCTTGTGCATTTGACCCAAAGGAAAACTGAATGAATGCGGTTGTAATTCAATATTTAGGGTATTCAAATATGGTTCTGGAAATTTCCAGAAGTATATTTGAATACCCTAATTGAGGTCTAGTGAACAACTTGATACCTTTTATCTTAGCTCTGGTAACTGTATCAGTTATATCACCTTGAGGGAAGAGACTACGAGACTCGAGTACGCAATCGGTCATTGAAGGAAGCCAAGTCTATGGCAGTAGGCAGGTCAACCTGCGAGAATGTAGCAAAACGGCCAACCTGACAGGTTGACCGATTTGGCTGGTAGACCTGAGAGGCGTACGCTTCACCCTTTTTGAAAAAGGGCGTACCGAACGGCTCAACACCCAGGCGTACGCTTCAAACTGCCTTGGAGCGTACGCCTGAACTTTTGGCTGGGTCAACCTGCGAGGTTGACGGCAACCGAATCCCACCAAACCAACTACTCCTACGACTCCCGACAAGCCAACCACTCCTAAGACTCCGGAGAAGCCAACCACACCTACCAAGCCTGTGAAGCCAACCACTCCCAAGACCCCGGCCTATCCTACCAAGCCAGAAAAGCCTGAGGAGCCAACTAAACCCAAACCCGCCAAACCAACTACCCCAGAGACTCCAACCAAACCTACGACTGACGTACCCAAGTACCCTACCCCTCCTAAGACTCAAACTAATCCGAGTTACGAGCCAAAAGTTGTAGTACCTACTTAACCAAACAAAACAGTCAAAACTCCTGCTTACTGATTAAGTGATCGATTTGATTCGATTTCTAAGTATGTTGTAAAAACTAACAATTTGTTTACCTACAAAATTATCAGTTGTTTTTCTTATCTCTCTTGTGTTTTTTTGTTAACCACACTTTGATTATCGTATTATAGTATATCTTATGTTACTCAAAGAAGTATTCATCGTATCTTGATTTATGATATAAAATTTATATGGTTTTCTGAAATCTTGTTGACTAACACACACTCTCTTTTGTTGATATTGATTTTTTTTCTTCTTCTTGACCTTGAAAAGAATAATCATCATTAACCTGAAAAGTATTTGTCGAGATAATCGGACCGATTGAAAAACCTTTTAACTTTGAATTGGATTTGAGCATTAACCAAAAGTGAAGATTTGTTTAACTGTTTACAAGTTTCTTTTTAATCTCACTCTCATTACCATTTATGAAGTCCACAATCTAAAGTATAAGTCCTTTTATTCCCTTGAACTTTTCAAACTCGTAATTGGTCCTTTGAAACGTCCTGTCCGATTCGAATCTTTGCACATATCATTGAAACCGATAAAAATGAATCCCATGACTTCTCGCATTCGAGAAAAAAAACATTCCTCAACGCGATCACACTTTGTGCTCTTGCAACTTGAGAACTGCAAAGTTGAAATTGTTTCCGTTCATCTTCAACGCACCAAAAGAATGGGCTTGGAGTACCTGGGAATCGAACCCAGCGCCTCTCGCAACCTTTGAAAGATGCTAAGCGAGCGCTCTACCGATGAGCTAGAACCCCGATGACGTCGTTTACGTAAATAGCTGATTCGATCGCTGGTCAGGATATCGTTAAAGGCGTTGGGTTGGAAGGTTGAGAATGAGCGTTGAAGAATTTGTTCAGAATGGAATTCGTATTCAGATGAGGAGTTGTGTAAGCTGAAAGAGAATTTTTAAAAGTGTGTTTGAAGTGAAAGTTGTCCCGGTATGGTACCCGTCAACGAACGATGTATGACATGAGTGGTGTGTGTCAAGGTCAACAAGAAACGAAGAAAGTAAACGAGAAAGAAAGTCAGGATGCCATTCAAATCAAATCATCAATCATCCAATTCACCATTCACTATCTCAAAACCAATCAATCAATCTCATCAAACCAACCCATTACCTTTATATTTTGATAATTTAGATTCATTAGACTTCTTTTTCAAAAACAATTCAATTCAACCTTCAAATCGAAATCATCAATCAAATCAAAATCAAACCAATCGATCAAACCATTCACGTATCTTAATAGCTCATGATTTTAAAGTAAATTCAATTCACATCAACTCAATCATAGGATTCCATATATTTACTACCTGTTTTTAATCTTTTTTTGGGTGGGGGTTAGGGAGGTTATAATGATTCACCTTCAGATCAAAGGACTTATACATTCGAATGGTTTTCATACATAGACACGTTCATCTAGTTGGTTTCTTTTTACTTTGATTGTTTTAAACCGAATCCAAGTGTTTGAAGTTTTCTAATCATTGATGGTTTTTGGACTTAGTTTTTCTCATCATCGAATCACCATTCCTCCACCTGATTGGATCACAGCTGCAAAAACTCAGTTTAGTTGACCATTCTCCAAAACCTCTCTACAAACCTCATCTGATTTTTCTTGGGGGTTTGTAGTCATACATCTATTCTTGGTACTTTAATCTTTGAACATCAAACATCATTATCAGATCTAGAATTACTTTTAACCGGTCCAAAGAACTCACCAATCCCAACCCATCAATATTTTATAAACTTGAAACCTATTAAAGGTTATGAACCTTTGAATCAAATCTCAACGTATTATGCAGATAGATTGATTGATTTAGCTTTATATTTTGGATTTCATGGTTGGTTATTGAATTTTGAAATCGACCTGATCAAGTCTTTGGATACTCACTCAGCTAGGTTATCGGGTCGGATTGCTAAGGCTCTTAGGATTTGGGTGGAGTATTTGAGATTAGAAGGGATCAAAAGAGTCGGTTCAAGTTGGGAAGTTTCTTGGTTAGTTTGGAATTCCAATCGTCTTGATTGAATTGATCTTGACATTGATTTGATCTATGTGTGTGTGATTGGTTAGGTATGATTCATTGTCTCATGAGAATGGAAGTTGTCAATGGAGATCAAGTTTAGATATCAAAGATAATCTGTTTTATTATGCTGCTGCTACTTCGATTTTTTTAGATTATCATTGGAATTTGAATTCACCAAATCAAACCTTATCGATAATTTCAAAACTTCAAGAAACCATTAATTCAAAACCATCAAAGGAAGAGAGAAGTTCAAGTATAAATCTTGGTGATGATCTTTTAAAATCGTTTGGAAATAAAGAAAAGATTCGACTTGAGAATTTAAAAACAAATGTGTATTTTGGTGTAGATGTGTTTGGTCGAGGTTGTATGTATGGAGGAGGATTTTCAAGTTGGAAAGCTATTGAATTAATTCAAAATCAATATGATTTTAGTATTGCACTTTTTGCACCAGGTTGGACATGGGAATCACATCATTTAGATCCGATTCGATTAAAATCAAAAGATTGGTGGAAATCTTGGTGGGAAGAAGAAAGGTTTCAATGGGTTGGAATTTCAGATCTGAAAGCTAAACAACTTGAGAATAGTTTTGTAGATGGTTGTAGGATTTCGAAAGAAGCTAAAGAAAAGGTTTTACCTCAGAGAGGTACTAGTGATAGTGAATTTCCTCAACATTTACCGATTTCTAGATTCTTTAATCCTTGGAAAAGGTTACCTAAGCTTGATCTTCCAGATTGGTTTTATACAAATTATTCTTTAGGAAGTGGAGGGAATGGGTTTTGGATTGAAGGATCGAATTCTTTGGGAAATCAAAACACTTGGACTGATATGTCATTTTGTTTTCCTAAGAATGATCTTTCTATTAATGAAGCAAGTAGAAGAGAGAATGGAAACCAACCATTTGTGAAACGGTTAGGAAGTTTAGTTTGGTGCGAGAATGTAGAAGATGTAGGTTGGTTTGGAAGTGGTTCGATTAAGATTGAAGATCAAGATGTTGAAGAAGATCAGTTTAAGGGATCGGTTGGGTTGGTTTGGATGAATACTTTACCGGTGATGATTAATGGGGGTGTCGAATGTCGAATGGTATGGAAATCAAATGAAATTGAAAGTCAAGAAAATGGATCACTTGGGATTGTTTTGGATCTTGATTTGATGGAGAAGAATGATGAGAAATCGGATAAGAAGATTGGATTTGAATGTTATGAATGTTTGATTGAATTGATTGGTTTAGGAATCGATTTAGTGAAAGTGAAAGATATTAAAGTTGAAAAGTTAAAGAATGGATGGAATGAAACGAGTTGTAAATTAATTGGTAATCAATCAGATTTAATGTATATCAAAAGGTTTGGGATTATGGTTCAATCTGGGAAGAGATTTCAACATCATTTAGGTGAAGTAGCTGTTTGGCCGATTTCTAATTCCAGAAGAAAAGAAGAAGAAGAAATAATTGAAGTGGAATTTGATCAAGTTCATCAAGTCTTAAAATGGATTCATGAACCTAGATCTGATTTGATTGTTATTCAATATTTGGTTTATTTGGTTTACGAAAGTTTGAATGAAATTCAACATGAAATCTTTTTGGGTAGCGTTAGGGATGGGTTTTTGAATGTCAACAGACATGAAGATCAAGGAATGAAAAGATTATATGAATTTGAACTTGGGGATTATTTGATACAAAGTATGATTGATCAACATCAACATCAACATCAGAAGAAGAAATGGGTAGTTTTGAAAAGAGTAGAGATTGATGGAAGTTTAAAGGTTATTAAGATGATTGAAATTTAAGGAGTAGATTGATGTATCTTTTATAACTCCTCAAGTGACTGACCTTGAACCGATTTAGAATGAAGATATCAGGGGATCTTCTTTGGTTAAAATTCAGTTTAGCTCATTTGGTTCTGTTGTAATATAATGATTATCACAAGGTTTGTAAAAAAACAAAAGCAAAAACATTTTTCTTACTTTAAAAATATTTGGTTCTTGAAATTAAACAACATAATGATTACCAAAAATGAATAATATTTTCGTTTGGTAGGAATGCGTCTTGATTGATTTTGATGAATTGGTTTGCTTTCAAGGTGACTTTTGAAAATAAAGGTTTGGTAAAACTTTGATAGTTTATATTTTGATGTTCGAAGCCGTAAATCAAATTGTCATGTATATGGATTTCGAAGGCTTGATTATTATCATTCATTGATCCAAAGTGATGCAGTCGGTTGAAGGGATATGAAGAGTACAGCAATATGAAACAGTGGAATTGGTGAGCTGATAGACTGTGATCTGCCCTCTTTCAGCCGAAGAAGTTTTCAAGACGAACAAGATATACAAAACTGACCCAGTACTACTCACATTTCTCTGCTATATTGTTGTTTACTCAGTCTCTATTTACTCAATTGGCAGAAGAGCGGGTTGCACACGAGAAACTGACACACCACCTTCACTGAGGTACCATGTGTGCTACAGCAGAGAAGAGCAAGGAGATTGAAAAAGATGAAGGATGATTTAACGTGCGTAAAATTATATGCTTTACATTTTCTATGTATTTTGATTCTTTTTTTCCGATCGATCTTTATGTGTCTCTCCAATTGAACTGCTGTCTAGTTTCTCTTGAAGACTTTGTTTAATCACGTTAGGTTGTGTTGCATTTCATACAGTGCAGTTTACTATCGAGTCTTTTCAGCCCCCTTCGCCATGATAAACGCGACATACAAGGGGGAGCTCGTGATCATAATGTTTGCGACTTTTTTTGCTGTCATATTGATAATGCTTACTTCATATCCCTCATCATTTTTTGTTAATGCTGGAAAGTACTGTCATCACGGTCGGGAAAAGCATCACAATAAATATTCTGCACGGCTTTTACGATTGTTTGCATTCAAAATTATTTTTGGTTCGATGCTTATCAGCATCAGCATCAGCATCAGCTGCAGTATTTAAATCATCTGGACGGCCTCATCGTGGGCCGAGCATTCATCCCTCAAACCACGCTTCTGCCAAACTTACTTCCGCTTAACGCTTTTTTACATCTTAACCAACCTATCACCTTTCGATATCCACGTGTTATTATTCTATCATGTCCAACAATCAATCCACTAGCAACACATCCAATCCTACTCATCTTATAAATGCTGAAGAGGATTCTCACAATCTCTATCCACATAGTTCCAAAGACATCGTATTCTTAGAGAAGATTGGTTCGGGTGGCTTTGGTACAGTTCATAAAGCCGAATCCAAGACTCTTGGAAAGGTATGTGCAGTCAAAGTGATTAAAAAAGCAAATCTAAGTGAAGAGGATCAGAAATTTATAGATACTGAACTTGATATATTAATTGATTTAGATCATCCGCACATTTGTAGAGCTTTAGGTTATTGGGAGGATTCTCTAACTTCTAACATCATCTTCGACTTCGAATCCGGAGGAGATCTTGCCCATTTACTCAAAAACTCTATTATCACCGAGAATCAAGTAAAAAGATTTATATCCGATCTAGGTAGCGCTTTAGATTACATTCACGGGAAGAACATTATTCATCGCGACATTAAATTAGAAAATATACTCTTGACAGAAAACAACGTGATCAAACTTACAGATTTTGGACTCGCTGCCAGAGGTTATTATGGATTAGCTTTTGGTGACTATGGTACTCCACATACCAAAGCACCCGAAGTTCTCACTCAATACTCGTACACCAACGCTGTAGACTGGTGGGCAGTGGGAGTCATTTTGTACCAATTGACCTTGAACAAAGACCCATTTGAAGCAAGTAAGTTGTTCTCCTTTCTATAAATCTTATCCTTTCTGATAGTTTGATTACTTATTGACTTTATCTATTTTTCTTCCTTTTGATCCTTTAGCTGATGAAAAAACTTTGGAAGAAATTATCGTCAATTCTAGAGTAAAAATTCCTTTGTCTATTCCTTATCCATGTTATTCCCTGATTGGTAAACTTTTACAAAAGAATCCAGAGTTGAGGTTAACTTCTTACCAGGCTTTGACTTCACATAAATATCTCGAGGGTGTCTAGTTTGATTTTCTTGATAATCTCATTAATCAATTGTGTAGATAACTGTAAATCTTTCTTATCATAATCCTGGTCGAACTGTGTTCAATTTTATATACGATGTCATTTCAGTATCCTCTTTTTACTTTAATCAGGATCTCTTGTGTTTTATTACCCGGAGATCGTTATATTACTAGCTTCCTCTCTTTCTTTGACAAAAATGCTGAGTCTTCTTTGAAAGATCTCATCTTCAGTTTTATCCTTGTGGACCCATAGCCTCAAGGTGGTCGGCGGAAATCTGATTGGTTGTGACTTTGGGATAGAGCTACTTGAAGGCGGCACATCCAAAGGATGTAAGTCGTTTGAACCATCGGGCGCAGTAACATATATCTGCCCTTATTCAACTTGCTGGGTTCAGAGTGAGTATTTTCTCAAACTGATCATGATCACCTTTGATATTTAATCTTAGCTGTTTTGAAGGCATTTAATGATCTCAGATAATCAGTGGACTTTGTTAACGCAATGTCAGTTCCAACATTCGCCGGACAAAAGCTATAGTGAACTAAATTGCGCTGAATACACTCGCCAAGCATCCAGGGTCTATATCCCAACTCTCAAGTTTTCCAGCCCTCATAAAATCATTGATTTGAGGTTTATTCTTGGACACTCATGAATAGGTGATATTTAGCTTGTAAAATCCAGGACATGTACCTTTTAACGTGTTACTCTTATACTTGCCCTTCCAATGCCATCAGTTGGTCATATTTCCTCATCAATCAAAAGAATACATGACTGAACATCGCTTGTTGCCTCTGTTAGGTTGTGACAAGTGTCAAAAGAAGTGATAGATAAAAAACAGAAGGCTCAAGCACCTCAAGGGCTTCATTGTACGAAACCGAAACTCTGCGAGAATCAACCTCTTTTGGTGAATTCGGTTTTTTAAAATCTTAATCCATCTTCCATTGAAAAAGAACCCCCTCAAAAACCCTTCAAAGTATTATATTTACAATGTTGGATCCAAACCAGATCATCAAAACAAAGCTTTCATTTAATTCCGATTTTGATATTTTGAAAATAAAACTACAGAAATCGGTAATTCAAATGATAATCTATACATTGTTTTATGAGGTGCAACTTTTCTAACAAAACTTAATTCAAACTGTTTAACAGAATTTGAATTAATTTCAAATCGAATCGATTCACTTGCACGCTAAAAAAAAGAAGTCCAAAAAAAAAAGAATTTTAAAAATGAAGAACAAACCCATCAGTTTTCTTCGAATGTTTGAAATTTATTTATTTTTTCGGAAAAAGAAAACCTTAAGGATTCACTAACCTGACAAATATCTTTTTCAGCTTCGATTCCTTCTTCTGATTTCGTAAAACAATAAGCATGTACCATAGGTAATGAACTTTTAGAAATCTCTTCTTCAAACTCATTACCAAATCTTTCTAATAATGGTTTATAAAGATCTACATAAGCATCTAAGAAAGTTAAGGTTAATTCAGGTAGATTCATCACGAAATGAGACACCAATCGACGTGGTTCTTTTGAAGTCTCAATCTTGGGTACTACTGGTGCGGGTGTTGGTACGGTAGGTTGTCTTCTTGAAAGTTTAGGTTGAGGTGGTGGAGGATCAAAGAATGGATTATTCCAAAGATCTATCACTCCATTTCTAATCCGATCACGAGCATCACCAAGTCCGACTCGAACCAAATCATTCAATCGATTGATCTTCACATTTTGGTTTAAAGCTTCAACGGCTGATGGATTTAAATCACTTGCTATAACAAAACAAGATTGATTACGTGCAGCTTGGATTGCGAATGGTCCAACGCCTGCGAATGCATCAAATAAGATTTGATGAGGTTTCAAATATGTGGTGACTAGTTTTGAATGTTCGGTTGATAATCTTGGATTGTAATAAACTTTTGAAAAATCAAATTCGAATCGACAACCTGCTTGTGACTAAAAACAATCAATTCAAACAAATTGCTTGGATTAGAAATAGATCGTTTTTGGGCTTTTTTTAGCACAAAAAATTAACTGGATTTAGGGAAAAACAGATTGAAAAATGAAAGGCTTTCTTGAAGGATCACGGACGAGAGAGACTTGATAATCTGGCTCACCGGCCATTAAATCCATCTGAAAGAACCTGAATTGAGAATTAATTGTATCTAATTTATTCACGACGGTCCTAATTGGAATATTTTTCTGTGAGATTTCAAACACAGAATTGAATAATTGATCAGAAATGGATTCAAGAATTGTAAGAAAATGTGAGTATGTAGGGGGTCTGACCTCTAGAATGATTTCACCAATTAGATACCGATATGGGATATATTCTTTTCGAAGATTAAAGTGGGCTGAAAAAGAAGAAAGAAAAGTTAGTATGAAAATTGAGAGGAGAAAGCGAGAAAGGTAAGTACCAATATGACCAATCATGGTGAATGAGCTTGGAACTTCTGAAAGAAGTTCTTCTGGTAAAAGCCGTTCGATGATTTCCTCTGTTTAAGGGATGATGAATGATGATCAGATGACAAAATTCAATAAAGCAAAATTGTGATTGAAGATTAACCAGCTTGATAATAACTCCAATCGAGATCTAATTCAAATTTTCGAAATTCAAACCCAGATTGATTGAAATGAGCGAGAGCCGTCGGAGGTAGGTTTTCTTAAGATAATCAAAGCATCAATTAGCATTCAGTGTAGAATTGTGATAGATGAAATTCAAATGCTCAAGAACGAACCTGTTTCTGATGAATTGAGTAATAATAATTTATGAGATTGATCACTTGAAAGTGGATCTAACCTCACTGAAGCTAAACCTTTTGCCGCCAAAATAGCACTAAAAACCAATCAACTTCTTAGCGTTCGATTATTATTTTTTCGAAACAAAAAAAGAACAAAATGAAGTAAGATTGACAAACGATTTAGTGAGTGGATTAGATTTTAAATTTGAGATTTCTTCTGCTTTAATTTTGATAGCAAGTAAAGGTACTTTGATTCGAAATTGATTTTTAATTTCATCTGTTAATGTGATTTGATTTAATGAACCTGTTGATTGATCTGGATTTATTAATGGTAATCGTTTGATATGATTCGGTGGTGGAAATCGTGTAGGGGTTGACATTTTGATTGAAGATGTTATGATTTGTTGTAGTTTGGTTAAATGATAGTTCATTTATTTTGAACAGCTTTGATGGTCGGTCGATCGGTTGGTTTGATTCCAATGAATGTCCCGATGATGGTTATGTTGATGATGAATCTGGTATTATCGTCAGACTAAGGCTGTGAGTTGATTGAGAGTTAATGATTAATAAATTTCCTTCATCACCGATCGGGTTGAAGCTGAGACTGCGAATAAATTTGTAGACAACCCAAAACTGAAATTCCTCATCCGCCATGCTCAGCATTTAGTACATGTATGCGGTTCACAACAATCTTAATTCCGTGTATGTACTCCTAACTCCGGGTCGGGTCTGAGTGGGATCCGATGTTCGTCAGCTGAAGTCTGAAGCCTGCCCTTGCGATGGGTATTGATTTAGCAGCCTGATGACTCATGAGTCAACATATTCAACCATGACCACCACCGCAGAACTAGAGGAAGACTTCCTGTTTGACCGACAACTCATTCCTGATTCTATCAAAGAAGCACTCGGCTCTGATTATATCGTGAGCCCTGCTACGTACTATGTTTGACTTGGTTATCAGGCGAGATGAACCACTTCGCACGAATTACATATTTGTTTGGCTTTCGACCTTTTCTCACAGATCCGCCCACTTTCGAAGACAGACCATGGTCGTTCTCACCTAGCCCTGCTGGCAGGTTTGACTTCCGCTCCTGACACTGGACTAGCGGATTATCAAAAGCGTTTTGAGCTACTTCGTTCGATCAACGCTGCCACCCCAGCTACTCCGACTTACGCAACTGTTTGTATCATCAACTGCTCTACCGATCGGATGGTTGGTTGTGGTACTCTAGTGCTAGAGCATAAATTTATTCGAGCCGGTGGAAGTGTCGGACATATTGAAGATATTGTCGTTGATCCTACGGTGCGAGGCAAAAGTCTCGGTAAACGTATTATCGAAGCCTTGACGGGCATCAGCGAAAGGCTAGGAGCTTATAAAACTATCCTGGACTGTAACAAAGACAATATCGGTACGTGAACTCGGTTGTGGATCTCACATCTTTCACATCACCCACCTTGACTTTATTTGAATCTTTGATCACAGCGTTTTACGAGAAATGCGGTTATGTACACAAGGAATATGAGATGGTTCGATATACGTCACCAGAGATTGTGGAGAAGTACAAACGAAAGTCATGAGATGTCCCTTTGAATATCTTAGTCTGTTATTTGTAATGAACAATGATCCTGTCTTGAGCTAGGCCGATGTTTGAAGTGGTTTGAAATGTATACTTCAATCGCGCTCTCAGTCCCACGTCCGATGAGTTGGCGCGTCGAAACACCAAGATGACTTGGGTCACCTTACCTACAAGGGGCTGCAGACGCGTAGACCAAGACAAGTATGATGTTTCTCTTGCATACATGCTGCAGTCCTTTCAAGGATGTTGATGGTGCTTCCGAAAGCCAACCGCTATGCAACTCTTCTGGGTTGAGTTACCATTATGATGGGGCAAATTATATATCAAGATCTCGGACGACTCCCATACCAGCCTGATTGCGCTGACCCAAATAGCTCATGCAGGTCTGGCACATTTCATCTCGGATTCCACTGAAGCGGAAGATGGGCTTTTCGAACGTCAAGTGCTTCACATTTACCGAGACCCAAAACCAAAGATTTGATCGACAAGGCGGTTCGACGAGTGCTCTTGTCAGCTCGCATAACCAAACATTCACGCTTCCGTGTAATTCGTCATGCAATGATCTTTGTGCCTTTGTACAATCTTGTTAAAGTATCTTGCTGAATGCTGAACCCTCGTTGAGCTCAGTTACCACATTTTCCCATCACAGAAATACTCATCACGTCGCCATCATCAGCAGGTCGCCTGAAATCTGTATTGTTTCCCTCACCTGAAACAAGTTGGTTCAGAATATCTCGCGATGAATGACGAGAATTCGAACCTGTGCTCTACGATTGAGTTTGCTAAGAGGCTGGCCAAGATCGACGCCGACGACATCTCACATTCTACCAATCGCAGCGAGAGGACAAGTCTGTCTTCCCGCAGATCAAGCCTTGCTCCCAAACCACCACCAAAGCCGCCACATCTTCATTCGGTTTCCTCACGCGCTGACATTAGACAACCTTTGCGAGAGACCTCAGCTCTGCGCCGCTCTGTCGAAGTCGATTGGCTGAACCGAGACGCGAATCTGGAAGGCGATCACAAAGTCGAATCCCTTAAAGGCCAAGGATGCTTTCCACAAGAAAGCGTGGATATTCATGACACTTTCAAGTCAACACGCTCGAGAAGGAAGATGTTTGACGATTCGACATTCAACGATGAGAACCAAAAGCTTACATCTCAACACAGCACCAAATCCGACATATCAGTCGAATTTGGACTATCCTCTATGTTGGCAAAATATCAGAAACCGGCGAGTTCTGCTTGGAAACACCTCTCTTCAGGTAGTATCGGGTACGAGCAAAAATCGAACGATCATAGTTCCCCTTCCTCTACCATCAAGGCACCATCTAGCCGGAATAAAATTGCCGATGTACGCACGATATATACTCATCTTCAACATACCAGCGTCCCACAGTCTCGTACCGAATATCCGCTTCTAGATGATGCAAAGGAAGCTCAATTACTTGAGACTGAATCAATCACCGTACTGCAAGCAATAACCAATGGAAGCTTTCTCTCTGATGATACAAAAGCTCAACAACTCTCTACACCATCCACAAGTTCTGGAGCTCGGCCGAGTTCCGACGAGCGAAGCAGCGCGGGTAAAAAGGAATTTGAAGAGACCATAGACGCACGTTCATGGAAAGTGCAGAGTGGAACCGTTGAAAGCAACTTGAATGATTCAAGGGAGTCTTGTTCTCTCGATATGATTGACCCGCGATTATTGTCATCTTCATCCATGACCACATCTACATATTGTACGGAGAACCAGCTTTCAGTACCTTTGGATATACGCTCACTCGAATCCACTCAAAGCCTCAGTCAAGACACGGGTCCGTCGATAGTCGACAATGAGATACAAACTCGAGACGTCGAATCGCATGCAAGAGCCGTTCCAGAAGAATCCGGACGAATCGCGGCTCAAAGTGCACGAAATCATCTCGGGACTAGAAATTCATTGAGTGGACCAAGAATCCTGTTTGATGTATCTGAAGGAAAAGAAACGATGCGAGGTCAGGTGAGTTATACTTGGTGTTGAATTGTCACTTGAGCATTGTGCAAATATGATGCAGAGATTCATGCCTGAAGTTTATGAAAAACCTATGATTATCGCATGAAAAAGATTTCAGACAGTCTTTTGGACGTAAAAGCGATATCACCCACACAAATAGACAGTGCTAATTTCGGGGATACATCTTCACGTGAGTTATTTTGTAGTATGAAGAGCTATGAGTATCACAGTACCAGCATAAATTAAGCCGATTTGCCCACTGAACTTTAGCCACACAAAATAAAGCCGGAGGATACGATCTCGAAACCGATCCTGTTCCTGACATCAATACCAAAGGGATTGAACAATCATCAGAGGACGTCACTCCACATAAGCATATACCGAATCCATCGATCAAAACCTCGAATCTGCTCGAAAGGGCGCCACAGTCTCCATCAGCTTTTGATGGCTCCCCCGTACATTTAGCAACACCCAAAATGTCTCGCAAAAGAACTATGTACCATGCTGGAGAAAGTCCGGTAAGCAAATTATGCTCACCGGTTGCCGATCCGTCAGTTTCTGTTACCAAGGACGTCGGCGCGATCTTTAGAACATACGGCATGAGTGGTACAGCCTGCTCAGTCACTGCATCAGACGCGATTATTGCAGCTCGTGCGAAGGCACTTCCCGATATCCCAAGAAAGAATATCCCCAATAACCAGCAACGTACAGGTCGTGGTAAAACCTTCTCCTGGGCGCCGATTTTCCAAGGCAAGGATCCAGAGGCTTCGGTTGCGCAAACTTACATCCTTGAAGGCCCATCAGAAGATCAATCTAATTCTTTAGACCAACGCATCGATGTATCTGAGGGAGAAAAAGAGAGGTACGAGATCGGCTTCGGACCTAGATGGAAGTCGACAGGCCCTCTTTTCTGTGTAAAAGTCCATTCTCCCGAGACACGTCGAGATCAATCAAACACGATCCACACTGTATACGCTATCACTTCCAGCTTTGTCTCTGGTCAAGAAACTCCCGCTCTCGAAGTGACGGTTGATCGAAGGTATTCGCATTTTGAGAAACTCGCACTCATCTTGCAAGAGATTTACGGAGAAGTCTTAGTACTTCCGAACTTGCCAGAAAAGAGATTTGCGGGCAGGTGTAAGTGGTGCAGACTACCGTTTCAAACCAAGTGTTCAAATTCTAATGAAGATCTCACACTGACTGTGAATTCGAACGGCGCATTTATTGATACTTTCATAGTCTCGGCTCAGTTCATCGAGCTAAGGCGAAGCGGATTGGAAAGATATCTTACTCGACTGATACGCAACCCAGTATTACGATATTCTCATTTCATCACAACATTCCTTGGTTGTGAAGATGATGAGGTGAGCCACACGAGTCCACGCGCTTCCTTGTGATTGTGTATCAGAGGCATACCGATCCAAGTTGCTAGAGTCGATCAAGCTGACGGTACACAAAATCATCTCTTCTTACAGGAGTTCGAGAAACAGGCTGCCGAATGGAAGGATCTAATAAAGGCCGTTGACGTTATATCGACAGACCCTCATCCTCAAAATTCACACATCCCAGCCATCCAATTCTTCTCTAGGGTCTATCATCCTGATTATAATGTCGATCCCATCGACACTCATTACGCTATCGGGGCCTTCAGTAAACATATACGTTCTCTTGAAGTAGGGAGGGGTATAACTAATGTAGAACAGAGCTTCACAAAAGTTAGAGCGAATATGCAAGGTGGGTAATATTTTTATGACCTCTTTATATTCTCAGCTTTCAAGATAGTCAATGAAAGTAATCCGAATAAATCCTTTTTTGAGCAGATTTATCTACCAATCTACATGATATGTCACAAGAACTGAATCGGCTAGCCGCAGGACTAGCTTTACCTTCTCGAAAACTTGAGTCGAATGATGACCTCCATCGTAAAGATGAATCTGATGAAGAAGAGGAAAATAGGGTTCAGGTAGAATCGAGTCTTAAATTAAGCTTTCAAAAGGACGACAACTTCCATGAAGAAAACACTGTGGCCCCATTTTCTGAAGAAGCATTGAAGACTTTGAGACGAAAGGGACAAAACGCACGACTTCAAAACTCGGAGGGCGCCTTATGCTGGAAGAAAAATTGTCAAGGTGCGTGAATTGACGCTTAGTTGAGAAGGGCAGACTTTGCGTCACAAACTCTGATATCACTCTTTTTTAATTCAAGATTGCTTGAGCATGACAAAGGCTTTACAATTGATGGGACAAACGATTGAGGAAATTTCTAGGTCCTATTCTATTAGCGGTGTAGACCAATTGGCGCCAGTGGAAGCATTGTTGAAAGAGATATCCTGTCCATTAACAGATTACCATGTCAGTATTTTTAAAATGATGTCCATCTTACCTGGTCAGATACTCACAAATTGTATCATTTGATCATCAGACCTTGTGTAAATTAGGCGTGTCTGTTGAGATTGATGAGACTCTTGAAACAGAGCAGTCTCAAGATGAAGTTGAAGATCGAAGGGACACCGTCCTAAATGTGATAATGTGTGAGATTGACAGACATCATGAGGAACGAAATCAAGATCTACGAGACATTTCTGCTCGTTTTGTCGACTCTCAACTCCAATTACATCACCAGGTGCGTGAAATCCTAAGCCACTGCTAAATCTAGACAACTAATTCTGTTTCATCCTTTTGCACTTGAATCAAAGGCTTATACAAAGTTGCAGGAACTCAAGAATTGCTTCACAGAACCTGAATATACCCGACTTGGAACATCAGGTCCTCGAGCACCAAATTCAGAAGAAAGAAGGTTATTGGCAGAAGCTGCGAAACATCAAACATCAAATACTATGTTGGATTGGGTTCAAAGTGCAGTCAATCGACCACGTGCTCTAAGCGTGACTAGTAACAGTACTGCTCGCTCAAATGCTTTATCAACCATCTTTACACAGCCTGTCTCTGCGGCAGTCACATCAGTCATGGGTCTGAGGAATTTGTTTCATGGATCGGGGTCTTGAAGAGGTTTTTCAATATTGGAGGAACAATAGATGAAAATTCAACGCGTTAAGAAGGTGCTAGGTGACGGAGTACAAGATGCTAGGCTTTGAACCATTTCAGAACATTGTGTTGATATGTAATTTTGACCAATATGAAAGAATTCTTGGGAGCGGGTTGACTCAGTATTGATCAAGATCTTGGAAAGTTGTCATCATTAGTCTATTTTGTGTGCGGGTCGTATCAGGTGTTTGAAAGTCTTGTATATATCTGCAAATCCTATCACAAAGCAACTTCTATGGAGGGTGGGCTTAGACGAGTATGAGGATGAGAGCCACCCGCCATTCCCTATGTTTTAGGGATTTAGTCTACCTGTCCAGTGTGCAGATTGCTCTACCCATCTCAACATGTGAGATCCCTCTAAACTTCTCTCCTTATTATACATTTACGCTTTTAGGAGTTTCCAACGAGTCAAGGATGTGAAATGGAAGCAGAAATATGCTCGAGTTCGTGAATGCTCTTCACGTTCACAGAGCCATCATCAACATAGAGCACAAAAACCGGAACCAGCAATCGTTCTGTACTCAAAAGTAGGCTCTGATGGGCACGATATACGTGCAGAACAAACCCCATCAAGGCGAGAAATGCAAGAAATGACAACTCTCTTACATCACGAGAAACAATAGGTTAGGCGGATTCCAAACACGGAATTACTCCAGCCAATTAGTCAGTGGTACAAAGTAAGCACCTAGAACTATGTTCAAATCACGCTTTCAATTCAAGATCACATTCCCAACGTAAGATCAAATTTAAGTCAAGGGAAATCAGGATTATATCACAAGATAAAGATTGACTTGATGATGAAACCCAAGAGATGATTATACTGTAAAAAAAAGATGAAAGAAAACTCTCAAAAAAAGAAAAGAAATTTTATCCAAATTCCTTTCTTTGTTATCCCTTTAGCGCAACTAGTTACAAATCAATTTACTGACTTTAGAAACACAAGGTGCTCGGTTTTCTCGATGGATACCTTGCTGTGCTTATTGTAATCATATGCACAAAATCAAGTGCTGTTGTAACTACAATATCACCATTCAAACAGTTCTTGCCAATTTATGCCACTTGTGGATCTTTCTTAGAAGAGATTTCAACTGAGGCAAGGCCTCCGGTATAAATCAAAATAGCGCATGTGAAGCCGTATCGATTGAATTTCGAGTGCATACACACTTCGAATTCACTACATACAACAAGAGATGTCCTGCTTTCCTTCGAACTCATCAATCCATGTATTATTCACCTTTGTGACCTGTGAGCAGTTCGAAATGTCATAGTGACTACGTTCTTGATGCACAAACCATCATCCACAGAAAAGGTTTCCTATATCCTTTTAACTTTAAGTATGGACCAAAAATCACATTCTTTTTGATTTTCTTTTTAACAGTTCTTAGTCATATATTAGATAAAGTTGAAGATTAAACCCCACTACTACATACCCATAAGCTTATCATGTGGAGCTTATCATGTGGTTATGATGGATAATCCAACCAGATGAAGCAGACATGATGGCTGATTCCAGGTCATGTGATGTGATAGTCCAAACCTGGTCTCGTGAACTTGAATGACCAAGCCTGGAGAAGTTGACCCTTTGCTTCTTTACCAAAACTGTAATCTGAATTTTATCACTTTAATGAATTTTCCTGACCCAATTGGTATTCAGAAGACCGCCAATCGATTGAATTTTCCAACTCTGACTTTTTATCAAGAATCAATTAATAGAATTCTTCAAGTTGAAGAGAAATACGCTCGGATGATGATAAGGGAAATCCAAGTGAGTTTCAAGTGTTTATGAGCAGAGTGTGACAGTTTGATATGTGTAAGTGATGAGTTTGATATTTTTAAATGCAAGATGGATGATGAGATGAGTGAAGTTGGAATGCTCAAGAATGAAGTTTAAGAATCCAAGAATGAAATCATCATCTATAGGGTTTCATTCTCAAAAGAGTAAACGATCAAATGAGAAAGTGATTCTGAGAAATCGAATGGATCGAATCAAAAGTGAAAAGTGGTAACTACATATGTACCTGATGTGAATCCATAAAGCTGCGGTTCATCACTCTTTACGTATCAAATTGAACTTCAAAGTACCCTTCAAACCCCTTTTGTCCTTCTTCACCTTCATCATCATCATCCAACTTCTCATCCTCAACTTGGATCTTCATTCGATTCTCAATCAAAATCACCTCTTACTCGCAATAACACAACTCAATCCAATCAAAAGCTGGTCTTTAGTCTTCAAACATATCCTTCTCAGACCTTCAATTCATCTTAAACACTCACACAGCATTCAACCTCGTCAGTTTCTCTTTTCCTTTTTCTTTCTCTCATTGGGTTCTTTTTGATTGTCTATTTTCTTGATTTGACTTGATGAATGTCAACTGATATTGGGATACCTCCATTCAGATTCGAAAATGACTGAAACTGTCAACCCTAGAATCCATCTCAATGAAATTGAACAGATCAGTGACACGCCAATTACAACTAGCTCAATACTTTCTCGAAGGCGTGATTCGATTATCAGTGCACCGGTTCCAATTAAATTACAACTTGTAAAAGATACACCATCTAACAATATTGGCGAAAGTGATTATCTTCAAAACCCAAACACTCTCTTACCCACCGTACCTGATCTAACTTTAAACCCACCAAGAACACCCGAAAGCTCTTCACATCCTACTTTATCATTCGAACCTGCACCTTCATTAATTTTAAATTTTGATACTACACCACTTTCGATGAGTATATCAAAAAAAGAAAACTATCAACCAGAAGGATATGAACCTAAACAACATTCAATGGATTCGATTAGGATCGGAGGAAACCAACCATCCGGTGTGAATGATCGAAAAACTAATTCGGTTTCGATTAATCAAGTCTTGAGTTGCTGTGAAGATCCATCACAATCTAAATGGAATCCATGGTCAATCTTCACCACCACCACTAGATCCATGTCACCTGATCCGAAATCATCGAGTAAACCTACCAATCGATCAAGACTTTCATTATTACCTATCTCACCTAACAAATTGAATTCTAGATCGAACAAAGCTGATTCGAATCATTCAACTGACATCAGTGGTCCCAAACCAAAACCTAATCAACCATCCAATCGAAGTCCAAAACATTCTAAAAGTTTTATCTTGGGAAATGGACAATTACTTAGTTTACCCAAATCTTTATCCAACAAACATTCGGGTCCTACCACACCACCACCACTTAGTCCACCACCTCCACCACCCGGATCGTCATCGAATTATAACACATTCAAAGAGATCAGAAAGAAGTCTCGAAGAGTTTCTGAATGGCTTTCACCTATGAAGTATGATCGAGATGCAGAAGAGATTGAACAAGTCACTGATCATTCATTAAAGTTCAAAACCCAACTGAAACCTAATGACTTGGTGGATGGAAGTAGTTCTACTAAGAATCTTTCGAATCGGTTGTGGACTTCTACTAGATCCATTTCTCATTCTCGATCTGAACCGATGATCAAATCAGAAGAAACTTCCCCCAACAGTAGTCAAACTTCTCCTGATCGAATCCAACCTGATCTTACCAAGACTTCTAATCCTATTAAATCAAGTTTGACGAATGATCAACTTAATAAGAAGATTAAGAATGTTGATGATCCGACTGCTGATTTGAAGATTGGTAATGAAACTAGACATTCATTGAGAAATTCGAAATTGTTGAACCGATTGAAACCTGATTTGAAAATTAAATCGATTTGGTAAACTTGACAAACTCAATTAGTTGGATTATTTTTTTCTCAAGTTTTTATCAATCTTGTTATTATCATTTTTTTATTTACATTTTCTTTTTTCAATTTTTCAATTTTTCATTCAATTCTTATAGACAATTCTAATTCTTTCTTTTCTTTTCTTTTCTTTTTATCTCATTTTATCTCATTGGTTTAAGGCTTTCCAACTTTTTTTCATATACTTTTATTCATACTCATTTATATCTTACATTCATTTCATTCAATTGATCAAGTACGAAACAATATTAAAAAATAATTAATACCCATGACTCAACTCAAAGACCTACTACTACTTACTAAATAGTTTCATTCAGACCTTCACTGGATTTCTTGTTTGGGTTTTGTTTAGTTGATGATGATGTCTTAAATACCTTGTGGTCTTTTTCCTGCGTGTGTGTGTTTTTGAAATACAAGTCTTGTTTCTTTTTTCTTATCTCATTTTGTGTGTGTGTGTGTTTTTGTGGGTTTGAATTTCATTATTCAATTTATAATCTTTATTCATTTTTTTGGGTTGAGAATCATTTAGTTTGGTTATTTTTTGAAACTTGACTGAGTTTTTTTGGGGGTTCTGGGTGGAAAGGTTTGTATGAGTTTGGCTTGAGATTGAATGATTTATGCTTGAGTTCTTGTATGAAAAATTGATTGATGATCTGGATGATATGAGTTTAATGATACATATTTTTTTGATGATGCATTCTATTGAGGATTAAGGAATAAGGATCTCTAAAAATTCAGCTCCCTCTAGTATAAATTATAATGAATGAGCTTACCCAAAAATACTCAAGCAGGAATTTTAATTTTATATACTTCTTGGTATATATAGGCTTAAAGGCTATGGTTTTGCCTGAGCTCATATATGTATAATGACTAATTTGTGAGCTGGAGGAAGTTGGAATTAGATATTTATGATGTGATGATGTACAAAACTCGAAATTGAAAAAACTGTTTTATTGACAATGCACCATCAAGTCAGCTTGAGAAGAGAAAGATATTTACGTTGTGGCAAAAAACTTGGATGCTCTGATCAAGTTTGAGCCTGTTTTATTTGTGATTTAAGCTCCTCAGTAACCCGAAGAAGCCCCGACCATACTCGGACTGATCTGGGCTTCTGCGGTGGCAGCCGGGGCAAAGGAACCGGGGCCACCTCAATCGGCTTTTTTTTTCAAATTTCTGCAAAACCATTTCTACCGAGTTTATCATCCACCATGACCGAAATATATGCTCACTTGATTGGTAAGTAATTCTTAGCTGTCTCTCTTCAAGAATCCAAACTAACATAGAAACTATTATGAATTCTATAACAGAACCAAAAAACCCATCAGTTTAGATTGACACTTTTATCTAAAGTTTTAATAAGATTGTGTATCATATGATCAAGCTGTTGAATTATTTTGAATAAAACCATGAAGAAAGAAAAGACCAAATCAGTCGATAAAGCTATAGATTCTTCGAAAGTAGATCAACAATCTATCGATCAAACCAACGAATATGTTCCTTTATCTGAGGCATTAGCTTCATCGGTTAAGCGTCAACGTAAACCTAAATATACCACATTGGATGATATTAAGAAACAAAATAGATCTAAGTGTGATGAGGAATCGAGTGGATTAGACTTAAAATCTTCTCGAAAGGAAAAATCAAAGAAACGGAATCATAAAGTTACTACTTCTGAACACGATTCGACTTCACTTCTTATCACTCATGTTCCAGTTGATAAAACCCAAACTTCTAGAGAAACGAACGATCATATCAACCCTTCGAACTCGATTCTTCCTTCTTGTAGTCTAGTAACTGACACAAATGAAGATCCCAACTTCGACCTTGGTGCGAAATGGGCTGATGATCAAGCTCAGATGACAAAACGTAGAAAGAAGAATACGAAAACATACTCCTTAGAGACGAAGAAAGTCGAAGAAATCAATTTGTTAAAAGATTCTATGGACATAGCGGATGACAAGATCAGAGGTATGAATATTGATTCATCTCGATGGGTCAATATTTCTACAACGGCTCGAACGATTGAACAACAAAGAACCAAACGAAAGAGAGAAGTCTCTGGATCTCGAAAGACTGGAGAGGATGAAAACGCTGCTTTGGAAGTCGTAAGGAATGTTGATCAAGAGGATTCACATGAGGTTGAGAAAAGGGTCAAGAAAAGCAAACGTGATAGAAAAAAATCAACGGTGTTAGGAGTTGATAGTCAACATCCATCTATGCAAAAGGGTATTGAAGTTGAACCCAAGAGTTCATTACCGCTCGCGGCAATCGATGGATCTGAACTCCAACAAAATGAGATGTCCTCCAAACGTCCTGAAACAAGTGAAGAATTGATGACTGCGCGACCTCAGAAGAAGCGTGACAAGAAACTTCAAAAGAATCTAGCTCATGAAGAAACACAGACTCCTTCTCGTCAGCAAGCTATTGGTCAACCTATAGCTTTACCATCTAACAACGACACCATCGACACCATTGCTATCTCACCTTCGATTCCTGGAGGCAATGTAGGTCAATCCGAAGATTTGACTGTCATCACTGACCGAAGGAAACGTAAAAAGAAGCGAGCTGGCGAACCGGTGGAACGATCTATTGGTACTGCGGCTGGTGGTGATCCCAAAAATCGGTCAACTGATTCAGACGAACATATAATGATTGATCAACAAGCTGGTGCAACGGAAGACTCCAATGAATCGAGCAGTCGCAAGAAATCTAAAAAGAAACGGCGTGTTGAAACCGATCTATCTTCTCAAACGACAACCACCCAAGATAATCCTGCTGGTCAAGTTGAGTCACACAAGCTCAAGCGAAAATCATCAACTTTAGAAGGATCTGATGGGGTTAAAAAACGTAAGAAGAGACGAGGCCCTGAGAAGTCTGCCGGCGCTCTTTCCAATGATGGTAATGAAGTGGTATCTGAACCGACTCTCAAAGATCAACCTGTCTCTCCTGTGAGCGATAAATGGGCACGCGATAACCCAGTGCTTGTTGATGCAACCAACAAACATCTGATAAGTCGACTCACAAAATTCTCTGAGAACTGGAAGGAAATGTTAGTTGGATTAAAAAGGGACGAGATCTTGACGATGGCTTGGCTGACTCCACAACAGCTTCAGGAACTAGTCGACGTATTTGGTGAGCTATTCTGCTATTACTTTGACTTGAGATTTCTCATTGTTGTCAGATATGGAGAGAAGACAAGAGTTTGTTGTGAATTTTGTTTGATTTGCTAATGTGGGTTGGTGATGATTGTAATGATAGGCTTCAAGTACAGACAAGGCCAATATAGCGCTAAAGAGAAGGCTGTGATTTCTTCAACAATAGCACTTTATCAAAAGCAAAACAATCTCACAGATGAAGCGATGAGAGAATTGATTATACCAAGTCGTGTGGGTGTCAAGATTGACAAAACATCTGAGAATTCGATTTTCCGACAACTTGCAAGTCAATTACCTGGTCGTTCATTAACTTCGATTTGGAAAACTGTGACTCGAGCTTGGGAAGTACATAGTAAACAAGGAAGATGGAAAAAAGAAGAAGATCAACGATTGATTGAAGCTGTCACTCAACATGGTAGGGCTTGGGTCAAAATCTCACCTTATGTAGGTAGAGCACCTAGTGATTGTTTAGATCGATGGAGAGACAGCCTTTGTTTGAGAGAAACAAAGAGAGGTGGAAGTTGGACACAAGAAGAAGAAGATCAATTAGTGATGATTATGAAGAGATATATTAAGAAGATGAAAGATGATGGTGGACTTAAATATGAAGGACTTTGGACACAAGTTAGTATTGAGATGGGTCAGAAACGATCGCCTAATCAGTGTGCGGTCAAATGGTATTTCGATCTCTTTTCTATCTCTTTGTCGGATTTCGCTTTTTTTTTCTTTTCGTAGGTTCTCATCTTTTAAAATCTTCTTTTCTTTTAACAATGCAGGGTGATGACTCTTAAAGACAAGACTCTCAATACCACTCCACGAGGCGAATGGAAACATCGAGATGTACTGATAATGGTACAACAGTTGAGTTTGAATTTGCTTACTACTGCTTTTTCTCACAAACTGATGAAGCAGAAAAAAACTCTCGTAGAATGGATAAACAGGAGATGGAAGAAGATACGGGTTTTGATTGGAAACTTTTGATTCATGAAGGATGGGATCGATGGCCTGCTGATAAGTTACGTCGTCGATGGAGACAAATCAAAAGATATTATTTACGTAAATATCATGATTATGATGAAAATCCATCACCTTCAGGTTTGTACCTATTTTTTCTCTATCAGAATCTCAATCAATCGAATCTTGATTTTCCTAAAAATAGAAATTAAGCTTGTTTCTTCTTTTTGTTTGGGTCTTTATCAGCACAAGAGATTATGAAAGGGATTTTAAAGATTTGGAGTGAAAAGACTGATGAAGAATTAGATAGATCAGTACTTAGAAAAAGTGAAATCAAAATGATCACAAAAAAATCTACAGAAAACTTGAGGAAAAGAAAACCAAGAAGGAAAAAAGAAAAAGAAGTGAATGAAGTTGAAGAATTACAAGAAGATGAAATTAAAGAATTGGAGGATCAAGAATGAAGCTGAGTGTTTTTCGATCAATAGATTTATTTTAGGTACTTAATATAAGAGACTCAGGGTTTTGTTTGGGTAATTCATTTGGGTTTTTTTGCATTAATTTAATTTACTTGATTTGTTTGAATTTTTATGTTCTTGATACCTCTTGCATTTTATGGATCTTACAATCAGTCATAATATATGGAAAGTAATATTTTTATCTTAGTAGACTGTAGTGAGAGGGGTTTCTTACTTAGAATTGTGTCCCAGAAGTAGTATCATCAAGAATTTGTTAAGCATTTGAAAGTTTGCAATACCATTTGATGGCCATTTCCGACATGAGTGATCATTAAGTGGAGCCTTAGATATCCTTTGTTCTCATATTCTTCTCCACCTGAGAGTTTGTCTGATTGCCCAAAACCTGTTTGATCCTGCTCCTCTTTTAACTCATTATTATTGAATCTTCACTTGATTCTCTTCTGTCTAGTCTGGTTCAATCGTGTTGCCTCGGGTCCCTAGCGCTGTAAGAGTTTCAAATTTTTTTGTCCTTAAGCTGGCGTCTAGTCCACAACCAGCTGCCCTGTCTCTCATCGGAGAATCATGTTGGAATCCTTCATGTTAAGGATAAGGATTCATCTGAAGGGTTCCTGTTGAACTTTTCACGCTCTATCTCTCTGGGGATATTGAACTTCCACCGGAAGCTGTAGTATTTTACTGGTCAAGATCCCTCAAAGGACGCAAAAGACGAGGATGCCAGTTGTTGGATTGGCAGCTTTGACGCATACTTTGAAGTCAATTCATTGATACTTTGCCGATCCATGACATGACGGAAGTACGCCGGCAAGCGCTGCATCAAATTCGAGCACTCAGAGGCGATGATGTAGTCTGACTCTGAGTGTAGACGAATATCAAGGCTCGCGTTTGCGGATAAACTTATCACACACAATTACTTACAATACTTTGATACTCATCGGTGTACTGTCGAGATCGCAATCTCCAAGTCATCTGCGAAGCTGGAACGTTGGCTGTCGTTGAATGCTATAAGTGATGATCACTTATCACCATCGCTTTCTTTTACATAGTCTTACTGAATTGACTCGCCGTCATGAATCGATCGAGATTCAAATCCAATCACACAAAACACGGATCGATGTGGTATGCAATCTTTTATCCAGCTTTATCGCAGTTCGAGAAGCCCAAATGTTGTTAGAGTGTGTAATCAGTCGTTCCTATTGCAGCTGCTCAGTGGATCCACAAATTTCATTGACCGAGACGCAGAGGTTAGATGAGTGACCCTTTTTACGAAAACGAATGCAGTGAGATGCAGTGTCCATAGATGTCCATACTCAAATTGCACTGCTATGAATTGTGCGCTATTTGTGTATCCCTTCAAATTGCGATTACAACGGCTAGAAAAGAACAGCCAAAATTGACACAGTTCTATCCAATGTTTCGGCAAGCTGGACATTTCGCAATTCGCAATTCTTTTCTCATAGACCTGAATTTTGTTAGATATCAGTCTCTATTCCGCGGGGGCTGAGCAAATTATTGTGTTCCTTTTCATCCCAACTCAAAATTTGCATCAAGGTAGGCTGATTCATCTGACGTTAATCCCCACCATCGATTCCGAAGCGGCGTAAGGTTGTGAGCCGAACTGGGGTATATGCATGAGAGGCACAAGCACAGATCCATGGACCGCGTGCTATAAAAGATTGCCTTTACTTACCGTCGACAAATCATTCCCCCAGCGCTCACACTTCCTACAATCTGTTATCTCATTAGAAACCCACATATACCTTTGCACATCTACATCTGTCTCCACATTTAGACTACTCCTAATTAAGCAACATGCATCTCAGCTCTGCTTTTGTCGTGTGTGTCTTTTTCTTCACCAGGCTTGCAAACTCTATGCCAGTGGATGATCACACAGAAACCCCTCTTTTCCCGCACAACCTCGCTCGGTCTTTGAAACAACAAGAGCCAGGTACACCTGGAAAGCTATCCAACACAGGTCCTTCAATTTCACCCGACACCAACCCATCATATTGGGCAGAATTCAACGCAAAGACCAAACCTTCGCAACCTATCAGAGGCACCAAACTTGGCGCTACCATCCTTGGACCCACCAATCTTAATAATCAAAACCAGAATGCCGACTCACTTGCTCCACCCTCGACCGACCACGGGACTGTACCTTCGTCGAAATGGCCCTTTTCTAGCAGTCACAATCGACTATCGGAGGGAGGATGGGCCCGACAGCAGACAATGGCAGTTCTGCCAACCGCAACCCAAATGGCCGGAGTCAACATGAGACTAGAGGCTGGTGCGATTAGAGAATTGCACTGGCATAGTGCGAGTGAATGGTGAGCTATAAAACGCATTCTCGCAACAATATTGACCCCAGAACTGACTATAGATCTTGGAAAAAATAGGGCGTACATCATCGCAGGCTCAGCCGAAATCACGGCCGTCGATGCACAAGGACGTAATTTTATTGATACTGTAGAAGCTGGAGAGTGAGTTATACCACAAAAATTAAGCAAATGTAATCAATCTGTCAATACTTACACTGACGCATTTCCCAAACCTTTCTCAACCTTTTATAGTCTTTGGTGTAAGCATTCAAGCCATCACAACTTGCTATGGTCTACATAAACCAAATTGATACTTGTACTAACTTTTGATTTCTCGACCCCACCTTTTGCAATCATGCCAGATTTCCCATCCGGTGACCCTCATTCGATCCAAGCAGGAGCAAATGGGACAGAGTTCGTACTGGTATTTGATAATGGGTCATTTGATGAAGATTCCACCTTCCTCTTGTGAGTGATCTTATTTTGGAATCTGGACCACATCGCGTACGTGCTGACATGAACGGTTATAGGACCGATTGGCTCTCACACACCCCCAAAGGAGTCATTAACAAAAACGTAAGTATATTTATCTTTTGAATTGTTCACCTAGAATCGAACTGATCTTTTCAACTTTATCTTTCAGTTTGGTTTCCCTGCGAATGACAAGGCTTTCGACGACTTGCCTTCAGGAAACGGTTTATACATCTTCAATGCCGAAGTACCAACTCCCGAAGACTCTAAACTACCAGAGGATCCCTATGGTCAAATCCCAGAGCCTTTCTCTTATCATTTCAGCCAGCAGAGTTTTACAGAAGAAAACGATGGTGGATGGGTTAAGATCGCCGACTCTACAAACTTCAAAGCAAGTAAGACTATTGCATCTGCTGAAGTAATGCTCAAGCCTGGATCTATTCGAGAGAGTGAGTTCAATCAGTAGTTCAATCCAGAGGCATTTGACTTATATTGACTTCTGAACATTGATAGTGCACTGGCATCCAACCTCAGACGAGTAAGTTTGAATTTGATAACCTGACTAATAACTTCAACGACTGACCTAACCTTTGCTTCACAGATGGTCTTTGATCCTTTCTGGAGAAACCAGAGTAACCATCTTTGCCGCAAGTGGGAATGCGGCTACTTATAATCTACAAGCAGGAGATGTTGGATATATCCGTGAGCCCATCAAATCTCCTGAATCGATTGACTAGACGCACAAGCTCATGCTCCCGGTTGGAAACCTCGCAGATGAACAAAACGGACATTACGTGGAGTGTATCTCAACTGAACCCTGTCATTTCTTGGAAGTGTTGAAAGCACCAAAGTTCGAAGATGTAGCTCTGGCTCAATGGCTAGCAGTTATTCCACGTAAGTTGTGAAACCTTATGATATTTTCTTTCGATACTTATTCATTTTCTTTTGTGTGTAGCTAAATTGGTTCAAGATCATTTGAGGGTTTCTAAGGAGACTGTCAACTCTTTTCGTAAGAAGAAAGAGGCTGTGAGATTTGGATCACTATCCAATGAGAATTAGATGAACGTAATTGTCACTGACTGGATCTCCTGGTGGACGTGGTGGTGGTGCTGCTTACATATTATTATTGCTCTCACTGTTTTTCCGCAGTTTGAGGCACTTGTAAAGATATTCGTTTTCTTGATAGTCTGTACAATTATTATACATGCTTTCCTTCACTAATACGAGAATATGATCACCATGTGCTTCATCACGCACCAAGTTCTTGAAGTGTTCCCGTGTATCCAAGATCAATAGGATTATCATATGTATGTGCATGTATGCACTTGAGAGAAGGATCAGGTTTGCGTGGCAACATCCGTGTGGACTGCAGTGGTGGACTGGAATATACATACAGTGCTGGCTTCCATAGACGTGCAGTCAACATCAATTGTGTACATATGTACGTTTATGGTGATCTCAATCAGCCTCAAATTTCCCCGTTTCAGTTCACGTCGTTATGGACAAGACGCGTCCCTTTGGTCGGCCAACCCCGGGATCTTAAACTATTGTCCCTCTGCCCGTTGCTCCTAACCCATGTGGTTTCAAGCCTCCAGTGATCGGCTGAAAGGATGAGGAAAATCGTGGCTCAACTAACCGCAAGTTCAAGATTTCATGACGGGGTTCATGACCAACCCATCCATGGTCCTTTGCCATACTCGAAAGGTATAAAATACTCACTCTATTCGGCTAGGATCGTCTCCCCATCTCTTCGCATCCATCCCAAGTCCCATCAGCTTTGTGAAGATTTCACTTTTAGAACCTAGTGTCCTATTATTTTAACAACTCGACTACGCTGCGCGTAATCAATTATCTGTTTTATACATACTGTTCACATCCCTCACTTCCAACAAGTTTTTCGTTCTCCATCAAGTCACTTCAATCATCATGCTTGCCTTCATCCCTTTTATCACAACTCTCTTGTTTCTGTCCACCGCGGGTGCCGCTTCCACTAAGGATCACAAGAAGCCTGATCCCGCGGTTCAATCATGTGGACGTTCATGGGGAGAATTCGCCAATCTTGGCAAAGGATTATTAGGTATGCCTACCTGTCTACCAACCTTGTTCCGATGATTGGGTTGTTTACTTAATTCTTCTGTCGATCAAAAATCTAGGTTGTCTTAACTATGGTTCAGCTCATTACAGTTGCCCAGCAGATGAATGTGGGGTTGGACAGGCACCAGCGGTCGGGCAAAAATGTTTGTTGTTTCCCCCATTCTTATCTTGGTATTGATGGCATAATTCATCGCGATTTACTCATTCAATTGCCTTTTTAACGTAGCAACCGCTGCTCCGACCTTTAAGAATTGTCAGAAGTACAAAGGTAATTTTGGAGATGACACAAATCTCGACGGGACAAAGATCACAGTCTTGGCAGTCTCCTACTTCTTCAATTACAAAGATGGCTGGCTCCGTAAGTACATTTTTGTGTTATCTCCATCATCTTCACAGATTCTCACGATTTTTGTCAAAACAAACTAGGCGTTTATGGCTACGACTCAAAAGCCCCTCGGTCTGCAGGTGACCTACCTGGATACAAGTGCGAGATGCCTAAGCACGCTCCGGCAGTCATTGCAGGTAAGTAACTTCTCTTTCATGTTGAATCTTCCTATCACTCTTGACTTCTCCTAACAAAACTCTCATTTGCTTGTCTTTTTTAGTCTGCCGAAACTGCACATACATTGGTGACGCCAAGTGGTGATTGTGATCAATGCCTCCTAAAGCACCTTTTCATCTAAGGGTTTTGCCAAAATTGTTTCCAAGTGACTGTGTATACTTGTAGATAGGAATGTGGACTTTTTTCATTTCATTTGTTCCCTTTGCAACTATGCTAGAGAACTCCCCCTTTGTTCACCTTTACATTTGTGACGGGGTATCATCAGCTCAGAGTTGTATGTGAATGAATACCCTGGTGACTGAGGGTTTTGCATCTCATCATCACCTTCGCCGTTTTGAGCACTTGTGATGACCTCCGTTCTTGCGCAACGGTTCCTTCCGGTTGTCTTTTGAGTTGTCAAATTATTGAGAGTGATCAAAAAGATAGTACAGAAAGGCATAGCTGGTTCTACAAGAAAAAAAGCTGGTCAACACTTTTTGTGATCACCCATTCATTGCGGTTAGACAGCTTTTCCAAGATTTCTCCTGATACCGATTTGTAACATACATTTTGGCTTCAGTTCCTTGCTCAACCGCTTCTTATCAATCGAGCTCGCTGTAGATAATCCTTCTGAAGTTCCTCTCAATCCAATAATTTGTATCCTTTCTGAGACAGAAAGCAAACATAACTATTGATTTGTGTCTCACAAACACATCTATTTAAAGGAGGATGAGGAGAATCATTGTAGTGTGTAGCGTGTAACGCACTTTTGAGGTTCAACACGACAATTGACCACCTGCTACACTTGTTGGTTGGTGAAAGGCTGCCTTCAGCCTAGACGTACATTCAGGCTCAACTTACTTTAACCTCGAGACTTTCCCTGCTCCGTCCTTCCAAACTCCAGCTCAGGTACTGGCTCGACGGGGGACTTAGTTAAGTCTGCGTCCTCCAGGCAACGTCGTCAAGGACGAATTAATGCGCTGGCCAGTCGAAGTCTTAAATCATTCCCCCACTACATTATCATAGGCGTTGCTCCCGAGCCATGTGGTTCTAAAGCCCACACTGTTCGGCTAAAAGGATGAGGAATTCGGTATTCCAGCCCGTCGTTCGCAGCTTCATGACTACTACGTTTGCGGTTTGTTGGTAACTTCTCCGGAACTTCCCTCGGAATAACGGACAAAAAGGACGCTCCATTTATCGAGGATTGTCTTGTAATCTCCTCACATCCATCCCAAGTCCCACCGACTTTGTGAATATTCAGATTTCAGAACCTGGTACCATATTTTTCCTCCTTTGACTACGCTGGCCGTGATCAATTGGCTGTTCTATATACTGTTTGCATTTTCTATTCAAGTTTTCCGCTCTCAATTATTCGCCCATTATGCTTGCCTTCATCACTATCATCGCCACGGTCCTTCACCTGTCTACCGCGCGTGCTGCTAACGCTAGGGGTCGTAACAGTAACACGCCTGACCCCGATGTTCAACATTGTGGACGTTCGTGGGGGGATTTCGCGAACCTTGGCGCTGACAGAAAAGGTCTACTCAATCATTGATCTTGTTTCCTCAAATTTCAGGTTGCTCATTCAATCATGTTCATCAATGGTTTCAAATATATAGCTTGTCTGAACTATGGATCAGCTCATTACAGCTGCCCAGCAGATAGTTGTGCAATTGGACAGGCACCAAGCCCCGGCGAAAAGTGTATGTTCATCTTTCCTATCTATTTTGTTATTTGAGAATCAAGTTGATCACTATTCTCTGGTCCAATTGCCTTGTGAACATAGCTCGCACCCCTGTTCCTCTCTTCTCAGAGTGTGCTAAATACCTCGGGAATTTTGGCGATGACACAAAACTTGACCCGAACAAGATTGCAATTAGAGTGGTGTCATATTGGATCGGTTATAAGAACAACACCCTCAGTACGTATATGGCTCATCCCTATCTTTATGAAGTTGTTAACATGCGGTTTTTGCTCATTTATCTATCAGGGGCCATTGGATATGATCAATCACTGAAAACTGAGCCTCCCAGTCCCTTACCTGGATATTCATGCACACTGCCTTTCCTAACTCCACAAGTCATTGAAGGTCAGCACCTGGGTTCCTGTCTCCAATTTTTCCATGAGTTGCCACTGATCCTAACAACAAATCTCAATATTAGTTTGTCGAAACTGTACATTCCTACCTGATGCCAAATGGTAGTAGTTAAAACCTTTTCAAATCTCTGCTTGCTTTTCCAAACATGTTTTAAAACAGCGGTCCATAATTGTAAATGAGCATGTGGGTTCTTTCATTGATGAGAACACCTTGAAAAAAGGCCAGAGTGTTGTGCCCCATCTTCAGGATATCACTTCATTCGACTCTACACCAATCATAGGAATCCAGAAATTTTCATGACAATCAAGCAGTTGACAATACAGCAAGCGTGTTGGACTGAGACTATGGGATGCTTTGATATAGTCATCAAATTCAGACCTAGACACACTGCAGGAAAACCTGAAACATTATCCAGACATCCAGATCTAGTGCCAGACAAAACTGGTAGCTGGAATTTTGGACAACTCTTATTGATATGACCAGACAATATCAAGCCTGACTCAATTCCAGTAGAATAAGCTACTTGTGAGGCATTTTTTGAAGAGGAGACTATTGACTTGCAAGACACAGAATGTTGGTTCAAAAACAATGTACTAGGCATCTCAGACATCAAAGTCACAAGAGATACTGATGCCACCAATGATATCAAGGCATATGTACAATCAGGTTATAGATTCAATTTGTATTGTAAACAAATCAGACAAACACATGATTGAGTTGTTGCAGCAACTGTTGGGATATATCATCTATTTCAATCACAACAAACACATACCTCAACAAACCCATACAGTCACTGATACAATATGATCACCAATACAAAACCTTAAACCTAATTACAAATTTAGCTGTATCACCATTGTATCACTCAACTTCATACTGATTGCCACCTTGTGCACGCCTCTTTTTACTCATCAGTCCACTGAAGAAAATTGGGTGTGTGAGTTCTTTTCTCTAACATTACATTCAATTCACTCATATGAACCTTATTCATCAATTGTTCTTGTGTCTATCACCTCCTTTTGTATAGATTGAATCTTGTCCCTCTCACCTTTAATAGGTGTGTATTATTGTTTGTCCTTGGTTCAGAACCAGAAGGACTTTGCCTTTTTACCAGCTTTTGACCAGGTCTGTTGTTTAAGTTGTGAGTAATGAAAAATATCAGTCCACTGAAGAAAATTAGGCATTGAATATTGTCCCTCTCACCTTTAATAGGGGTGTATTATTGTTTGTCCTTGGTGTTCAAAAACAGAAGGACTTAGCCCATTGACTGGCTGTTACAATCTCATATATGTAACACATGTGAAAGAGATGAGAGATGTCACGCAAGATGCGTATTTATAACTTGTATTACGTCACTTGTAGAACTCTTCCCTCATCCGACAATCTGAATAACAAACGTAGATTGCTTGGTCCAGATCCTTCATTCCTTCCTCGAGCCAGATCCCGTGAGACAAGACCTTAACATATTGTCGGATCTAAACAACGGGAATCAAGGAAAACGAAATCGAATCGACAGAAACTGAATCAGAAGAAGAATTAGATGTTAGACCAGAGAAAATGAGTGGGTATAGCTTTTTCCCACAGGGTTTTTTGATGCCACCCAAGGAAAGAACACAGAACTCGCAAGATAATGTTACAACTCTAAAAATGTCACATTTGTGAAAGCCAATATATCATATGTCACAGATGAGACATGGTCCTAACTTGTATCACATCACTTGTAGCTTCTTTCCTCATCTGAGAATCTCAATGACATACTATCACTGCCAGCATTAAAGAGGTTCCCAGATGGGAATATGGGTCATAGGAATCAGACAGCCTTTGTGACTACATATATCACAATGGCGGTCTGATCCCTACAACCCATATTCCCATCTGGGAACCTCTTCAATGCTGGCAGTGTATATTGCTTGTAACTCCTCCAAACCCCAAGAGCCCGACACCTGATCATCACAATACACAACATGTGCAGTCACGCCTCTACAATCTGGTCCTTCAAAAATTTGGTATCCTCTGATCTGGTTGGATTTTGGTCCAATAAGTTGGTCCCAGCCAGATATCTCTGTTAACCAGTCATCTCTGCTATCTGGTGCAGAGAGTGTCCACCAAGCACATTGAATTTTGGGGTTTGACTGTGGACCCATATTACTTCAGTCTATACATATATCTGGTAGAAAGTATTGAGACTGGCTCATGAACAATTGTGATTTAAATTGTAATGGTGCTAGCACCTGTTACTCTGAAGGTGCACACTCAAGCTCATTGTGAGTAAATAATTGACTGGGCAAGCTATTTGCACCAGGTCATACTTACCATGTTCTTGACAGGTTGGCACCACACACCAAGAAAGACCTCCTCAAGTATCTCATCTTCCATGATATTCTGATGTCAAATATACCCTAAGGTCCTGCTGGAAATTGCTTATGTTTGTTCTTTGGGATATGAAATGGACAATATTTGTGGTTCATGGTAAATCTCTTATCATCTTCTTTTACTATCCAAGTCAAGCCTTCAATGTCCTGTCAGTAGTCCTGACATTGTGTTAATCATCTTATTTGGACACCTCATCTACATGATTAGATTTTTTAGTCAGCACTCTCAGTCTATTCCATCATGATTGAGGATTTGAACCTCAGGAGTGACAAGGAAAGGCAAGAATATTTGGTGTGTATTAGTGGTTTCCACTAGTGGAATCTTTCACACTGTTGCTGAAGTGTCAATAAGTTCCTTTTCCCAAGTCCTTTCCACACCCCCACTTGTTGTGTTTGAATGATTGGGTTGGATAAGAGGGGTGCAAAAAACAATGTCAAAGTATAGCAAAATATGTTTCCTTGCTGTAATTCATTCATATCATATATGTAGTTGATCTTGCATTTATTTCTGTCCAAGCACACTGTCTCCTACTTCACAATTTTATCTCACTTTGTGAGTGTTTCGATAATTTATCAGTTCAGTTGAGTTCCTTTTACTTTTTTATGGGGTCTACATATATGTGGGCTGCTTGAAAAAGTGGGGGGGTGAATCTGCAAAGGCGCGGCCGCGGTCGCGCAGAGCAACAGTGGCACAGCAGCGCTTCGGAGCGCTGAATTGGATTCAGCGCACAGCGCTGCTAGGTTCCGCTGACTAGAACTCAAGAAATCGCCAGCGAGCCGACAATTTGTACGCTGACTTGAGCTGCGAAGCTTTTCAACGCTGCACAAGAATCTCCGATGTAGCAGCGTAACTGGAATTGGTGACGCTTCGCTGCTTCAGCGGCAAAGCGGAGCAAATTGTAGAAAAAAAGTAATGATTGAGGCTCACAAAGGCAAAGTTATTTAAAGAAAGACGAGAAATTAAAAGGAAACAAATTGAAAGAAAGTATAGAAATAAATAATAAAGAAAACAAAAAGAACCCGAACGTATTTAAAGAGAGTCGAGAAATGAAAAATAACAAAGATCAAAATGAAAACAACGTGAACGACTAAGTCTTAGAAGATCCCTGAGCCTGAAGTGACATATGGTATTCCTTGATATAGGTACTGTACTCGGGCATCCTAGAAGCCTCCATGGACTTCATGAAATCTCCACCGAGAGAGATCCCTTCACGAAGCCAAATGAGAGATGATACGGCCCTTTCGATCGTAATTGCCACCAAGCTTCCTTGACTCGAAGCACAGACATCGGCAGCAGCCGAGAAGATCCTCTTGGGTGCAGCCGATGATCCAGAGGAAGCTAGATAATCGTGTGCCATTGCGGCCACCACTGGGTATCGATTACAATGAAGCTGGGAGATAAAAATTCAGCTTTGACTGATGAAAGTGATGAAAGGGATCAACAAACCTTCCACCATGCCAGCGCCGAGTTAGGATCTGCCAGATCATACTCCGGACTTTTCATTCGATCGCGGCCTCCCAAATAGTCTCTCAGCTGGCTGTCGTCTCCTACTTCTTCTTCTTGCATGTCATTATACACTGCAAATATAGAAGGTTGTTGTTCTTTAGGTGATTCCAATCGACTATCAGACTTGTCATTCAACACTCGATCTTTGCTTGCATAGGCTGCTTGATATTTCTTGAAATGATTATTAAAGAGAGCCTCCGCTCGAATGGATACTTCCGATGTTTGGCCGAAGAACATGTGAAAGAATTGTAGTCGAAACGCTGGATGAACTAGGCATGCCATGATTAAAGTCTCACACAAAAGTGCTTCATCTAAAACTTCCTGTGTCTTTTCTAACATGGCAGCAATCATGGGGTACGTGGCATCGGAGATATGTAGTTCTTCAGATCGGGCCTTCAGAGCTTTTCGAAGCTCAACGTACTCGGCTATGACCATGCACCCGGTGGGCTTGTCACCTTCCATCCGTTTGGTGACATCAAGAAACGGCTGAAAGAGAGAGATCAATACAATTGATGACATATGAATTAAAGATCAAACAACTTACTTTAAGCTCAGCATTGAGATTTCGTATTTGAGCCCATTCTGATGGGGTTACAGTCAATTCATGGAAATAGCCGTATGGCTTTCCATTCTTGCGAGGGCGTCGGTTCTTGGTGTGAACTCGAGCCAGGTCATCCTTCAGAAGTTGATCTATAACCTAAGAGTTCAGAAATTGTCAAACATTGAAACTTATGATATAAGAGTATGTTCTTCAATGTGGAACTTACATCACGGGCTACCCAAGCTTTCTGTCGGCTTATGTATTTGATATTCCACCGAATTCCGTAGGCTGCGATAAGAGATTCCACCTTCAAATCTAAGCTGATCTTGATGCGATCAAACTCTTTTCGCCACGCTGAAGACCGGGTGATCCGGCGAGTGATAAAGTCGATCTTGAAATGAATTGAGTAAAGAGGTGTCAAACACAAGAAATGTACGATAAGTATAATAATTAAGATTATCATAATATAATAACATACCTTTGCTAGAAGTGCTTCAAGCTTGTTTGCTTCGCGGCGATGAGTAGGTTGTACTTCCTGTTCAAGCAATAGGATAGGATCATCGGCTTCTTCGGCATCGGCAGAGTCCCACTCAGCTTCTTCAAATGCAGCTGTATCAGGAGCACCATCATCTTCCTCCCGTTCGGCAAGTTCCTGAAGGCTAGCTTCAGTTTCGAATTCATCCACCAATGGGGGTTGAGGTACGTCGGGTACCTCAGCTACAGGTCCAACATCATTACAATCCAAGGTATGTTCTTCATCTTCTTCTTCAATGGTGTCAGTACGGACATCAGGGAAATGACCACGCATCACCGACTTTGTTTTCCTAGGAGGAGGAGTCTTGAGACCAAGCGCTGCGAGACCCGCTCCAACAATCAATGCCATCTTGTGGCAAAAGCAGTATATGTGCATCGTATGTGGATCCCAGGTGTAATCTGAAATGTTGTCCTGTTCGAGAAACTGGGCATGCATTTCCCTAGCCATTGTGTTGTTGTTAGACCCCGAATCGGTGGTCTGGCAAAGAAGGTGGATAAAACGATGCAGGTAAGTTGAAAGTAAACAAAAGATGATTTGTTTATGATGTGATATATAAGAGGAGATACTCATCTTAGTAACTAAACCACGCTTCACAAACACATTGCCCATTGGCTTGGCAAGCCATTTTCCTTTGTGTTGCCAAGCCACAAGCTTTAGGGTAAGGTGCCGACATTTAAATTCCCATTCATTGTTGATGAAGGTGATTGCACCACCAATGAAACCGTGGCGATTACCCTTCGTAGTCCAAACATCTTGTTGAAGGCAAAACTTGCTCTTCAAGTTCTAGATTTCAATGTGAGTCATTAGCGTTCTTGAGTGTTTGTCTTTAATTTGAGGGCTGAACTAACCTTGAGCTCCTCAAAAACAAACTTCTTCATCGAGAGGTTCAATCGTTTGGCTTCTTCTGAAGCCCAGCGTCGACCATACAAACGAGCATCCGGCCGTAGATATTGAACTGCTGCTCGTAGCCACGCATCGTTCATCCGAGACCAAGGCAGTGCTTGGCGGACAATCCAAATGCACATCATTTGATTGAAGGTTATGTTATCGAATTTCACCTTTTGTCCTACAGTTACATATGATGATAAACTCCCAGGTTGATTCTTCTTGGCGATTTCATTCTGATGTTCAACCTCGGCCACCGACAGAGGCACCTGGAGTCCAGATCGTTTAGCTTTCTCTCGACCAGGACACCCAGTCTTGGACCGGCCAGGCTTTGTGTGCCCATCTCGGTGGGTCTTGAGGTTTGATGTTAAGTTGCTCGCACTGACCCGAACAATTGTTGGGTTATTCTTGTCAGGCGCACACCACGTACATGGGTATGAAAGCGGAGGAAGGTCCGGATTCTGAAAATAAATCATACATAAGATATCATATCTTGAAACATGATATACGGGACAGAACTGCACACATCAGTCTTTTTACGGGTTGGTTCCCCATAATAAGCAAGCAGGTCTTCATTTTCTTCCTTAGTTAACCGTCTCGATTTAACTTTCTCATTCTCATCGTCCAAATCAGCACGCAGTATTGCTTTTGTAACAAAAGCTGACTCGGTTTCTGCAGACTGTCAAGCAAAAGATACATATCATTCAAATGATACACAATAAATGATTGATACACAAAACCACATACCTGACTCTCCTTGGTGCTCTTCTGTTTTTTCTTTGGCGGTTTTTTTTTATTTTTATTTTTGTTCACAGCTTTGTTTGATTCCAACTCTGTAGCTGATACGTCGGATTCGTCGATGACAACTGGTCGTTTTGAATTTAACGGAGTCATCTCAACAGACAATCGACGTCTCCCATCTGGGCAAGGTGAGACCATTCCCGGGTTCAATGGTGGTTGTCGATTACGCTGAGGGCGACTTGCTGATAACGTTGTATTGGCATTGGATCCATCTCCACGAGATTCTTGTGCTTGAGATGATTCAAAGGACAGCGTAGATTGAAGAGGCATTTCGGGCAAATGGGTAGATTGACTCAAATAAAAGTTGTTTGCAGATATTTCAAAATTGAAAAAGTACGACTGTGAAACTTGGAGTACCCAAAGAATCAAGAAGCTCCTCCTTTTGAATGTCCTATGGAAGGGGCTAGTTTCAACTATCAACTTTCAAGGTGTAGTCTATTCAGTCCTCGAAAGTTGTCAATACATCTTTCAATCTTTTCGACAATTCTATCGACATCTCGTAAGACTCTTGACACCTCTTACCTAATATCTCAAATTCTCACCAAGGCATACAGGCGCTGAAATAATCAATTTTTGACCGCTGCACTTGGAAAACGCAGCGGTGAAAATTGGACCTCAAAATCGAGGCACTGAAGCGCTGCTGCATTTACGCAACAAGTTGTTTCTAAGCCTGAAGCGTAACTGGACGGCGAGTGCGCTGAACCGCCCCGAAGCGAAGCTTTTCCAGCAGCGCTTCAGCTGCGTGGAGCGCAGCTGGACCGGTGTTGCGCAGAGAGGGCTTTAACTGAGGGTGTGGAGATGCATTCGACCTTTGGCTTCCGTCTTACTTACAGAAACTGTTGTGCAGATATCAAAACCATTCAGCTTGCAAGTACATACCCTGAAAGATCGAACATTAATCATTCAAGTTGTGGTGTGTATAGGAATTCGAGGCGCAAGTATCTGTGTC
Organism: Melampsora larici-populina 98AG31; assembly: GCF_000204055.1. NCBI lineage: Eukaryota > Fungi > Basidiomycota > Pucciniomycetes > Pucciniales > Melampsoraceae > Melampsora > Melampsora laricis-populina. Next base: position 452,011 of record NW_006768817.1, read on the forward strand.
AACATGGCCATCGAAGATCAAAGGTTCTTTTTTGGAAAATAAGTGCCAAATTCAAGCCACTCAATTGCATCGATGAGGGTGGTCTCATTTGAAGACGACGTATGATTCGTGTTCGGAAAAACAATGGGTCGGTGGCCCTGCAGATTCCATCAATGGTTCTCCAAAAAATATTAAAGACTCCTGTCAGTATTGAACGGGCCTCACGTTAGGTTTTAGGGGGACCGATTCTATCACTGACTCCTTAAAAATAGTACCCAATACGGTAATCGTATGTTTGACAAGCGCCATGTTGCGAGGATCGAAACAATCTCCTGATCCATATGTTTATATACAAACCGCGTCATCCTCCTCCTGACTGCATAGATCATTCTAGCGTAAGACGATTTGAGGCTTTGCAAATATGTACATACCTATAAATGATGACGATGATTTTTCGAACATATGAGACCTTATGAGACTCGATATCAGAGTGATGAGGATAGCACAGCAAGTCTGGGATAGGAGGAAGCAGATCTGGGAGAAAGGGACGGTGGACCTGACGTAGTGAAACTCTAAATGCTATCACATTAATTGCAATTCTATTGGGTGCTATTGGGTGGAGTTACCCCAACCAGATCTACAAATCTGTAAGCTGGGCAAGATGATTGATGAGAGTGGGGACTATGAAGTTTGTACCATGGCACAAAGAATGAGGAAAGTGATCGACGGTGAACTATGCCCGTATACAGTTTTGTTGGCCAGGAGATCATCGGGGCACGATCGAGTATGGTTGTCGGACGATCGGACTATAAAATCTTGAAGAACCGTTCAGAGCGTTGGGCCCAGCATCACTGTGCACTTCTTTGCAATTCAATTACCACTCTCCAATTTGTTACTTCATTCTCCTATTCACTATTCCGTTAATCTTTGGTATAATTCTCAAGTTTACTATTTCAAGATGACTGCCGACCGTGAAACTCAATTTAAAAATGTCAGTTTCGTTTCTGTTTCGAATCTTTACATTCTCGGCACGACAAATTTGGATAAAAAGAGATGCTGAGCATAACCTGTTCATTTGAATCACTAGGCTGTTTCGATTGTTCAAAACTTGCCCAAAGATGGTGAAGATAAACCTACGCAAAACGACCAATTAGCCTTTTATGCGCTCTTCAAGCAAGGTCTGCTTGTACTCTGTCAATCACTTGCGTCAGTCTTGTAGGTCTGATGATTCCCCAATCCTCTTTCTATCCTCAAAGCCACCGTCGGAGAAGTCAATGTTCCTCGACCTGGTACCTTCGACTTTGCGGGGAAAGTCAAATGGGTAGGTGAATCGATTAGCATCATCTATGAGATGTTCAGATTCTAAAGACTCCATACCCGGATTGTGAAATATGAGTAGGATGCTTGGAAATCACAAGAAGGCATGAGTCAAGATGATGCGAAGGAAAAATATGTCAAGGTTAAACTCTAAAGTTTCTGTTTCTGATCGATCAAGTTGGAAAGATCAGTTTGAGAAATTTCAATAATTGATTTTGTTTGTATTTTCGGATTCTCTAGTTATTGCGTGAATACTTGGAGAAAGCATCGGACAAAGAGCAAGCAGCAAAATTGTTGGAACAGGTAAGAAAAGTCCTGCTCCTACTCTCTTCAATAGCGATAAAGATCCACGTACTCTTGGAATCTATGGGAGTCATGCTAAGTTTTGATCCTCTGTTCTCACCTCACTTAACAGCTTGATGCAACCTCATGAATGTTCCAATCATTCAAAAGCACTGGTTTTTGATCAATCTAAATATCCGATTCCCACAACCATCAAATTAGCTTCCAGCATCGAATTGCTTCATGATGCAAGGTATGATCTTTATCGTGTTGTGATTGTCTTTTGGGTCTCGAAACTGGTTTTTCTCTCTGTGTATACGTGTACCCAAAGAAGACGGAACAGCCTTGAATCAACCACACAATCCATTGGTATATCTTTTGTGTCTGTTAAGAAGTTAAGCGGCAACATGTATCAAAGTTTGAAGTCAAAATATCTAGGTTGAGCTGTTCTCTAATTTCCATGCTGTTGAGAAATTTCAATTCACAATGTCATGCGTGCTTTTTGATGAAGAGGCCACAGAAAATCTGATGATTTTTGAGTACACAAGTTTCCAAAGATTGAGAAGATCTCAAGCTCAGTCAAAACCAGGAAAAACTCATCCTACCTGAAGGGCCTATCAGAAGACCTTCTGACGAGATCTCAGTGTATGTCTTTGCTGAATCTCCAAAGGGCTTGAAGACACAAAAATCCAGGGCCAAAACAAATGTAAGCTCCAGATAAAGGGCTGTGGGCACCCTCAGTACGTGTTGCTGGCTTGTTCACTTCTTTTGATACCAGAAGCATGTATATAGAATTGACACAACCTTCATTGCCAAGATATGGTGGACAGTAGATTTTTGATATATAACAACATTATGAAAATTCATGATGCAAAAAAACAACAAATCAAAAGTGAAGAAGTAATTCACTCCAAGGTTAGTAAGAAGCTGAGAATGTTTGGCAAAGTTTTCAGAGTTTCAAGGGTGAAAACAAAGGTAGCTTTTTTCAAATACAGAATTTTCTTACCATTGGAGGACACTTCACCTCAAGATTATCTCTATCAAGGAGTGTCAGAGCTGGAACTTTATGTCTCATATCAACCTGTGCTGAATGTGTAAATCCAAAGCTTTCAAGATGAACAATCATTTGTGGACTCCTACAATCTGGTTCTGAAAATGTTTTCTCAGTATGAGTTCTTTGTCATTGAATATGTAATGAGCTAAAGAAGGTAACCATCATTTAACTCTATGTGGGCCTGATAATCAGAAGAGCTAATGAGCATGTGAACACCTACATTGCATGGTTGTGCTGAACATAATTTTCCAATCATAACTTCTGTAGTCCTATCTATTCCATCCATGCATTCAGTTGTATCAATTGGAAAGGGGATGGTATCAGAATTGCACTCAGTCAGATGAATTTTTTTAGCAAGTTTGAGTCACAATACACAAGAGGTTCATAGATTGATTTATTGTCAGCTGCACCACAGTGTGATTCTGAACATCATGTGCAAATCATTGGGTTGGACTTTGAGATGTTTCACATGGAGAATGTAGGGATGTTTTCAAAAAAAACATCAGATTGCCTACTTGAGATACTTGCATTGTTGGAGAGATTTTCTTGAACGTCTTTGTAAAATTGCCAAAATTGACAAAGTTCTTGCTCCACAATTGGATTCACTTGATCAAGTTTGACTTCTTGAAAAACCTGCTTTGATCACAACCGGGTCAGTAAAAATTTTCATAATTCCACTTGCCAATCATCATCATCTCAACTTACAATCAGGGGAATCTGAATAACCTCTTTGACTCCACTCAGCTTGAGAATATATATGCAGTTCCAGATCACATGCTTGACTTTTATTTCTCACAATTGGAGTAGAACAATTGTGTATCACACTCTGAGGAACTGTACAAAGATTATATAATCAAGAAGCACTTGACAAATATTTGTCAAAAGATGAACCTCATGTTCATGACAGAGAGCAAGTAAGATAGATATGTGGAAACCTGTAAGGCTGACTCTTCTTTGAGATTGAGAACCTTTGAGATCACAGAAGTTTGTCTCAGAATTGATGACCACAGGCTCAGCTGATGTTGTTCTAGGACCCTGGAATACACCCATGGAGGGTACTGACGGAGCATGATTTTCAGTTTTTTGCCTCTACACTACGCATCAGTGCCTCTATGAAGCTGCAGAGCACTTCAAAAGATGCGCATGGAGTAGGGCTATCAGATGAGACCAGACAGAGCCCGGCATCGTGTCTCACGGCGGCGTAAATCGCGATGGCGCAATTTTTTTTTCGACCTCCAAGGCCAAAAACCGACCCTCGATTTTTGGCCCTTTTTTGGGCGTTACATTGATATATCTTAGGTAATATTGGTGCTACCAGGCTGCGAGCTAGTGCATTTGAAAGCCTTCATTCTGGTGCATAGAGCAAGTAAGATAGATATGTGGAAACCTGTAAGGCTGACTCTTCTTTGAGATTGAGAACCTTTGAGATCACAGAAGTTTGTCTCAGAATTGATGACCACAGGCTCAGCTGATGTTGTTCTTCATTTGTTCTATGGGTACATCCCTCTGCACAAATTGGTCAGATTCTCATTTTGATCTGCATGATGTAAATATGTTGTGCGTTCCCCGGATTCACCGAGCCAAAACAAAAAAAATCAAGTCAGAAATGTAGTGACAGAGTCTCGTATGAGTACTCTGCGTCTCGCTTAATGATGGTCCAACTCCAATGATGGAGAGTTGGAAGATCGAGGAGCGGTACAACTATAAAGAGAAGATCTCCCAAACCTAAGCCCCGAGCTTTTTCGTAGACGTGGCCCCGCTCACTATGCCTGGCCCTATGGCCTCCGGCCATAACAAGAAACACACCAGATTTAAAATTCAACTTTCGCACCGGAACTAGATTAACAAAAACACTTCCATCCGATCGGCTGTTGTTCGAATCAACTTATCAATCGAACAAACCACTTTACCAACCTTCCAGATCAACCAAAAACAAGTCAATTCGCACATAACTTCGACAAATAAACAACTCAAAAATGAGGTCTGTAATTAATCAATCCAACAAAGTAAGTAAGTCACCATGGTACTCTGACCTCCCACAAATGTTCCTTGGTTTGTGCGACTAATTGATATCTTTATTTGAACAGGTATCAAAAAGTATCAGTAAATTAGAATACGAAAAGATATCCGCAGAACTAAACGAACTCACCAACCCCAACACATCAATTCCACCACCACCACCACCACTTTTAATACTAGATTTAAATGGTACATTAGTAATGAAAAAGAGACCAAATCCAATCAAACGACCATATGTAAGAGAATTTTTTAATTATATTTTTGGAAAAGAAGTGATTGGATCAAAGGAATATACGAATTGGGAAGTGATGATTTGGAGTTCTGCACAACCTCAGAATGTTAAAAAGATGTGTGAATTATTAGAAATTGAAAAAAGAGAACATGGTTTGGTTCCAAAAAATGATTATCTTGATCCACCGATTCATCATCATTCACATAGGTATCTAACTAGATCAAAAGTTAATTCATCAAATTCGAAAATCAAATCAAATGAAACCCCACAAACAAATCATGAACATCAACATCAAAATCCAACACCAAAGAACCACAAAAGAAAACGATCAATTTTAGAAATTTGGGATACAAGTCAAATGAATTTAAGTGATGAAGATTTCAATCGAAAAGTATCCACAACAAAAGACTCAAACTCAATCTGGAAAAAGATCAAATCTTTAGATCCATATACCCAACAAGAATACGATTATGGACCAAAGAATCATAAAAGATTAGTTTTAGAAATTTGGGATAGAAGTCAAATGAACTTGAGTGATCAAGATTTCAATCGAAAAGTATCCACAACAAAAGACTTAAACTCAATTTGGAAGAAGATCAAATATCTAGATCCATATACCCAACAAGAGTACGATTATGGACCAAAGAATACGATCATAATAGATGATAGTCCTGAAAAACTAGTAAGTTAATCCTCATCCTCTACTCATCATCATCATCATCAATCCTAAATCCGTCTTTTTTGAAAATTTCAGTTACTTCAACCTTTTAACTTGTGTCAAATTAAAGAATTTCAAGGAGATCGAAATGATGATGCTTTATTAAAGATTATTGAAACTTTAAAAGAAATCAAATCGAATTCAAATTCGAATTTTGCTTCTTATTTAAAATCCAAACATGATCAAAACCAAAATCAAAGTCAAAGTCAAAGTCAAAAACAAAAACGAAAACGAAAACAAAAACACAAACATAAACAAAAAGATCCAATTCAACAAGTTCATCTCTCTCACAATCAAGAACCTTCCAAACGATTTTTTTCGTAAACCATCAGGACCTTTGAAACCAACATTTCTTTACATTTACTTTTGTTTCTTCAAGATCTCAATTGTAAGTATGCTAAGTAATATTTGTCGTAAGATTATGTAATCAACTTCACTCCTTCAATCGATTCTCAATCCATTTTGTACAAATGCATTTTGATTTCTTTTCCAAAGTTGTTTTCTTTCAAGTTTCCTTACCAAAACCAAAGTACTAGTTTATCTGTAATCCTTATCTCTTTTTGCATTTACACCAATCTTCTTTCTTTTTGACTTAAATAGCTTTCTTGTGCTCATAGAAAAAAAGAAAAAAGAAAAACCCTTGTTTTTTTTATTCTTGAACACCACAAGAAAATACCAATAGTATAAAATCTGACTGATATGATGTTTGTACAGATGAGATCTGTTGAAAACCAAAAAACTATTCCCCGGAATTTGACTGAATAAAACAAATCATCAATGCAGAAACCAAAATCAGGTTTAGCACTGGAACTATTTTTTTCTCTTCTTCACAAAACCTTTCCTTGCAAATATCGGATCAACTTTACATTTGTTCGTATCAATGGGAAAAAAACTTGATTCAATTTTTCAACAAGGACGACCTAATATCTCTACACATTCTTTGTTTTTTTGCATGATCATTTAAAAGACTTTAAACTTCTTTTGAATTACAAAAACGACAGAACAAACTGAAAATCAAAAGGACCTTCTTTAAAGAATACATGGAAAATAACAATCCGAAATGCTTAACGATAAGAGACAACCAAAGAAAAAGAGACTCAAATCTGATTGAAACCAATCCAATTTGCTAAAATAAATAAAACCCTACCAACCTGAATTTCATTTTGTAGAGAAAAAGAAAACTCATAACTGAGAACCAATAAGAGAAATGATAATATCTGATAAGAATGATGATTATAGAATGGGTAACCATCTAATTCGATCTTGATCATCAATTCCATTAACATGACTTCTATCCACCACTTCCAAAGGATTACGATGAGCATGATGATGACTAGAACTGCCTGCAAGCCTCAAAGAATTCCTAGAAGTTGTATCGACCTGATCAACTTTCTTTAACCTTTTCAAACGATCTCTAAGTCTTTCAATCAATCCATTCCCATTCCCATCTCCATTTCCCTTTCCATCCTGATCCGCATCAACAGTTTGATTCTCCTCTAACCGTTCAATAAATTCACCTAACCTTTTTAACTCAATAAAGTTTGGATTCTTCATCTGTTTAGAATGAGCTTTAGTTAAATTAGCTAAATTAGATAATTGAATCAAAGTAAATAATCTGATCACTATATTTGAAAATCTACAAGGTAACATAAACGGATCTTCAATTAAATATTCGTAATCTTTTACATTCATTCCATCTTGATTCTTGGATTTCTTTTTACCTTTTTCATTGGGTTTTGAAAGTATCTTGGTGGATTTAAAAGCTTTGAAATCTTTGGAAACTTCAATCTTACAGGTCAGTCTTGATACCTTTGGATTTGATGATTCATTGGTTCTTTTCATCGTTGGTGTAGATTGAAGGTCTTGGATTTTGAAATTTAATTTCATTTTGATCATGCCTCTTATATTTCCTTTACTTTTAACAATATCATCATTTTCAATTTGAATTTCACCCCACCTTCAAATAAAACCACGGATCAAGACCCAAGAAACCAAAAAAATCGTCAGTTAAGATTTTCAAAGGACAAAAAAAGAATGAGTTGGTTTTGTAAATTCGATCAAAGACTTACCACATTAACCATTTTAAAAGATCAGAACAAGTTTTAGTTTCGATCCAAAGACTTTGACTATCCGAAACTTTTAAACTTTCATGACAACTTTCTACATCGATCTCTTCATTTCTCGTCGTCAACTCTCCATCAGTTCCTTCGGGTTCTTGTTTGATATACTTGATCTTGGCAATAGATTGAATAGAATTCATAATCTCTTCTGATGGTTCATCACCTTGGTTTGCATGAGTTTCGTTTAAATTATTCTCAAGTTCATGGATTTCATCAAGAGGATCAGACGAATCTTGTTTAGGTGTTCTGGCTTCTTCAGTATTGATTCCAAGTTGTTGAATAGGATCAGGTTGAGCTGACAATCGGTTTATCGATGGTCCTTCTGGATCATCAACCTCGAGTTGATGGATAGAATGCGACGAATTAGAAATTCCAGTTGGTGTTCTAGCATCTTGATCATCAACTGGAACTTGATGAATAGTATCAGATGAATCAAATGATGTATTGGGTGTTCTAAATCCTTGATCAACAACATCAAGTTGATGAACAGTATCAGATGAGTCGATAAATTTGTTCGGTATTTTAGGTTTTTGATAAATTGGTAATCGGCTCTCGTTGTCTCTTTGGGATCCAAAAGATGAAGCTTGATGAACCGAATGATGATCTAATACCGAATCCCGATCGATTTCATCAATAGCCGTCACAAATGAATCTTGAAGTGATGATTTTCTGGTTGGAAGAAAATCCTGATTTCTTTCTTCATCAGATGATAAATCCTCAAGTTGATGTTGATCGGCATCCTTTTCTTCTTTTACAAAGCTTCTTTGGTTTAACAAATTCGTAGTACTATCTAATGGATTATAATGTGATGAATGAATCGAAAGATCATCAAATGAATTAGATTCATCATCCGAATCCAATGAAACATGATCACTAAACTCGTCTGATAAGTCCTGATGATGATGATGATGATTGTACCGATCTTCGAAATCATCATAATTTACCAAGTTTTTTCTAGGTGGAAGTGGTGGTGGAATAGTGATTGGTAAGACTTTTCGGTTTTCCTTTGGTACATCAGGAACTCTACGACCTTCACGATCACCAGCACCAGTATTAGTACGACGATAAGGTAAAGGAGGAGGTCCCAACTTTCGTAAAGCTTCAACCGAATCCCAATGATCTCTTTCTTGTAAACTTAATTTAATAGCAATCGATAAAAGTTCATCTTCAATTAAATAATCTTTTTCAATCGGATAACTTGCACCTGGTGGTAATCTTGAAGGTCTTCTTGACGTTTCTGGTTGGTTATTGGGCGGTAGTACTCTGGTATCTTTATTTTTTGATATCTTGATTGCTTTTTCAATTTCATTTGATTCTATAATTTTCTGTCAATCAAAATATCCCTTAGTTAATACATTATAACAGGATCAAGTTGAAGATGATTTTGAGTATATGACTTACTAATTGATTTTCGAGTTTGAATTGATCTTCACTTGCTTTGATAGCTTTGTATAGTTCAATCTCATCATCATTAGGTTCATTATTTTTTTGATCTGAAGATGATGATTGGAATACTTGATTTGATGAGAATGAAGGTGAAAGGATTTGATGCTTTGAAGTTGAATGTCTTGAATATGACATTTTGGTTTAAGAAGTAGTTTGATGTCCAGTTCAAGTACTGCTACTACTGGTAACTACTATTAGGATTAAAGTTGAGAATGAAGTATGATGAATGAAGATATCATGTCTTCATTACTGAATTTGTAGAACGGTCAAGAGAAGAAAGACCTGATCAAGTTGAACTTATATGCAGCCAAGTCTTTCTTTCCAAATCGAACCTCAGCTGATTCACCTTAGAATACCTTATAATGTGACTCACTCACTACATACTGACTTGCACCCTCATGACCTATTGGTTTTTAACTTTTCAAGTTTGATTGGAATCGAAAAGAAAAAGAGAAATATCAAGAAATCACAATCATAATAAGACCAATCTTTGATTACCTTCCTTTTGTTTCGAGTGACTATCAGCTTGACTCTAATAACCATCTTGAAGTTGACAAACTCAAAGAATCCATACTCAGAAGTTTCAATGGTTTTCTACCTTTGTATCCTCATAGTTCATTCTTGTTTGTTCTCTGAAACAATGAGGAAAACAATTCGACTCAAATGATGACATCATAGTAAAACTGTTGTTAAGATAACTACAGTTTTATTTGACTTCATTTGAAACTTCACTTTCTGGAAACCCTTCTGTTCACCTTTTCTCTCCTCACTCCTAGGCAAATCATCTCCTATGATGCTATCCAAGCATTCTTTCTCAACCTGTAACATTTTTTGTAAAGAAACCATCCAAAGATATCTAGAAAAAAATGATTTTTTTTGGAAGAAGGAAATTTGTAGATATTGATATATGGTTTTGAGAAAGCTTTTTTTTTGTGAATTGATCCCATCTTGTACATGATATTTCTTTGACTATTTCTGCATATATTGTACCATAACTTAATATCTTTCTGAAAACCTATGCCTTTCCATAATCACATTCCATCTAAAACCACAAGACTTGCTACACATACATATTGTCAGTGTCAGTGTCATAGTCTGGGAAGCATGGCTTGACGCACAAATTAGTGGCAAGGTTAATCTGAAAAAAGATTAATTCCTGCAATATCATCAATAGCTGTCTTGATCTTCCATGGAGCACTACATGTGTTTTAATATTTCAAGAATTGTCATGGTATAAAACCTGATCATCATGTTGATGTACATTGTTGACCTTTTACATCCTAACCAAACATCAGATCAATAACCTTGGTCATTAAATCTATCATCCATAGATCCATCATGATGCAATCTATCTAACTGTTTTTATATGCTTGCTTGTTGAACTTGATGTTGGACTTGATTATGGATCAGATTGTCAGATTATATAGAATGCAATGACATCATTTTGAAGAAACAGTTGTTTGTTCAACTGTAGTTTGATTTAATCCCGATCAAGAAACCATGTTTCCAGTTCGATTGAAACTGAAATAGAGAAATATAAATTAGAATACAACAAGAAAGAAATTCAATTCGATCAAGATAGTCAAGTTTCCAGTTAATGAATCAAATCAGAATCAGAAATGTCAAAAGACCCATACTTTGAAGTCAAATCGTAAGCCCATCTTCACCCACACCCCATCATCCAAACCAAAATCTAACAAACCCTATTACATTCTAAACCCAAACAAAGTGAAGTGGAATCCTCACTAATCTCAGCCACGAACCTATTCTCATCCTACCAACGAATCCTCAAAACCTTACCCCCAGACTCACATCCAAACTCACTCGAACTAAAGAGCACAAAATCCGAACTGAATGCCACTTTATCAGGTTTAATGGCCGATTTATTAGAATTAAATGATACAGTCAACGTTTTAGAAGAAGATTTCAAAACGGTTGGAAAAAGTAAATTCGGTTTAAGTTTAGATGAGATTCGAAAGAGAAGAGTTTGGGTTGTTAAGTGTGAAGGAGAGTTGAAGAGGATGTTGGATGAGGTTAATGAACCTTTGAAGTCTACTCTTGTTCATCCACTTTCTAAAACTTATTCGAATGAAAACGAAGAAGAAGAAGATCGAAACGCAAAAAATGGAAATGAAGATGATCTTGAAGCCTATCAACAAGAACAAGAATCTGTTAGTAAACGTTTTAAGATTTCTATCTATTTCGATCCAAGATCGTCTCATGAGATTTAAATCATCATCGGTTTGGCTTTCTCTTGACCATTTCTCTGTGTGGGTTGGAGAGAACGATTCTTTTTTTTCGTAGATCATTCTTCATCAACAAGATCAAACCTTAGGTACTATCTCAGGTGTAGTAGGTGTTTTAAGGGAACAAGCTAGTTTGATGGGTCGAGAACTCTTTGATCAAACTCAGTTAAGAATCATTCCCCAAAACCTTTCAAAACAAACATCATTCTAATCTACATTCGATTGTTTTTTTAATTCGAGTACAGAATTCTAGAAGAATTTGATCATGATCTTGATTATACCGAATCAAGATTATCAAAAGCGAATCAAAAACTAAATCGATTTGTAAAAGATAATAAAAGTTGAGTGTTTGATTTTGGGTTTTATGTCTTCAAAAACCCTGCAAGAATGTCAAATTGATGGGATTTGTGAATCTTTTTCTTTTTCTGATTCTTCTTGGTAGATTCAAAATCAAGTTGGTGTATCTTACTTTTAATCTTAATCCTAATTTGTTTATTATTAGCCATTATTCTTATTTAACCTCATCACTATATCCTTTTTTCTAAACTCCTTCAAATCAAATCTCTCTCTCTCTCTGTGATACATCTTCACGATATTTCATTCAGTACATCATCTCTTTCTCTCTCTTTCTCTCTCAACCAGTTTAAATTTGTAAAACTACTCTTAGTGTTTGATCATTTCTTGAGGTCTTTTCCAACGTCTTGTTTTTTTTCTAAATCTTTCAAAAGAAGAAAAGAATAGATCATTTTAAATAGAAATCAATTCTGGAAGGGGTTTTTGCTTAATTTATTTTTTTCCACTCTTTAAATTCGAAATAAAAAGATCATTGTAAGATTACAAAATCGGTTTACATTTGATTTTATTGACAATCCGATTTACATAGATGAGCTTTGATTAATTTGAATGAGTTCTTGATCCTTTACTTCAAAACGTAGCTCAAACTTGAGAAACTTACATCAAATCAACACTCTAGGATAAATGAATCCTTCGAAAATGAAAACTTCAAAAGAGTGTATAAATCACAAATAGAGATCACAGGTAAAAGTAAATCACCTTAATAATCCAAATCGATTTCTCTTTTTTATTCTTTTTATCTCTTATTCAAATTCAAACTCAATCCAATCCTTCCCTTCTCCAAAAAATCATACTATAAAGACCCAATCACCTCAAGAAACCTTTGAATTCTTCAGACTTTCATCTTCAATACTACAAACCCTTCTTTCTTTTTCCAATAACTCTTCAAATTCGATCCTTTGAATTTCTTTCGTATTTGTATCCATCTCATCTTGATTTCTATTCCTTGTTGTTGTTGTTGTTGTTGTTGTTGTAGGGAATGGTTTATTAAGTTCTGGAATCGGATTCGATTTAGATTGAGTTCCTCGAATTTCTTCCCATCTAGATGGTTTTGTTAACTTTTCGTTTCTTAGTTCTTCCCATCTTGATTTAGTTGAGGTCGTGATGATTGAAGTTGGATTTGAAGTTGAAGTTGAATTTGAATCAAGATTTGATGGATTTTCAAATCGGTCTTGATCCTGATTCTCATTCTCATCCCTCCCACTCCCACTCCTCTTGGCGTTCACATTCCCATCCGCAATTCTCCCAGAAGCGTCTTCCAAAGCCTTTTCAAACCGATTCCTAACCCCATCCGCCCGATCAATCCTGCGATTCAAACCTTTCAAACCAAAATAAAACCCGATCCAAGACCCAAGAGCCGATCCCAAAGTAGTAAATCCAACAGACTGAGTTATCCACCAAACCCTAGCTTTAATAGCTTTTAAATCAGGTTGATGTGTTTGGTTTGAAACTAATGGAGGAAAAGATTTGATTAGAGCTTTGGATTTCCAAAAGAATGGTAGGGGTGAGATCATGGCTCCTATTATAAACCTACACATAAACGGATTCGAAGATTAGTTTCGTGTTTCTTGGTTTGGTTTGAGTTTAGGATTGGGGAATGGGTTACCCTAGTCTTGTGTAGGTTATCATTAATTGTCTTCCTTCTAATAAAAGCTCTTGATCTGATTTACTTAAACCATAATCAGATGCGTTTTCGAAAATCTAAATCGAAAAACCACATCAAATCCAATCATCAGTTTTTTGAACAAGTTGAAGTGGTTAGAAATCCTTGCTTAACTGTTTGAAAAACCTATATTATAAAAAACGGAAAATCGAAAAGTTTGATGAGTGTTTGGTTGCTTTCTTTGGAGTGTGATATGAAGATGGGGTTTGGATTTAACTTTTCCATTTTGTAGTGAGAATTGAGAATTGATTGAAGGTTTTGAGGTTGGTTTTGAGGTTGAAGGGATTAGATCGTAATCAGTTTCAGTAGGTTCTTCATTTGATATCATGGTTTGATTTTGACGATGGTTTGATTTTGATTCGATGGTTTGATGGTTTGGATTTGATGGTGGAATGGTTGACTGGAAATTTAAAATCAATTTTTTTTGGTTTGGTTGGTAGTTTCGGGTCGGGTATTAGGTATGTACCACATATTCAAGATGACATCATGATTTGTTGAGCAGCATTCATTCAAGTCTTGATGATGCCGATTGCTGCTGAGTGCCCCAAGAATTGGTATGATTTTTTCCAAGTAGACCTTCACTCTTGTTGTTCTCATCATCAGGTGTCTGTTTACGATTTAGCAAAAGTGGATTTTAATAAAACTGATTTTTTAGAATCTGAGTTTTGAACAATTCACTTGAACGGTAACAGACGGTAACCCATCATCGATCATCAAGATTCAAGAGACAGAAAGACTTCAAACTTCTAACCAAAGTCATGAGTACTCATTATAGATTCAAGACTCAAGCGAATACTTCTTACAGAAACTTATTATTAAAAGTTATTTTCATTTTCTTTTCTTTTCATCAAATTAACCCACACTAGAACACTGATTCCAATTCTGATGATTTTGGATGTAGAATAGAACCAATCACATTTTTCTGAATTATCAATCTCTACCAATGGATCTGATTCAACCAACTTGATTCAATCTACTAGCTCATATTGGTTAGCTAAATTTCAACAATTAGGTAGGTAATCTACTTCTCACTGGTCTTTCGATCAAATAACTAATCTACATTCGAAACTCTCCAATACACAGGTGGTTTGATTTGTATGCCATATCATTCACCTGGTAAATGTGCAAACCAATCACCTAGTTTTACGGTTTCTTCAAATCTTATTTCGGACTTTGTGGTTTCACCTTTTGATGATTTATTAGCTGTTGGTGATGAAAAGGGAAAGGTCAATCCGATTTTATCAAAACCATATATGTACTCATCTTGAAATCCTAAATGACCATGATCGTCTGGTTTGGGTATTTTGGATTGACAGGTTTCAGTGTTAAGATTACCAAATCAGATCGATTCAAATGAACTAAACCCAAACTTTCCACCACTTCATCATTTCTCTCATTCATCAGATGGAAGACCAATCGATAAACTGACCTTCAATCCAACTACAAGTTCACTCCTAAGTACTTCATCTGCTTCTAATTTATCAATTTGGGATTTAAACCATTCTTCATCAATCCAATCACCTGTTATCAATCTTGATCATCATCAGCTTGGGATTTGGGATCTTCAATGGAATTGGAATGGTGATTTGATCGGTTGTACTACTAAAGATGGAAACTTATCGATTTGGGACCCTAGGAATGGAAATCGGTTGATCGGTTCTTGTCTTTCTCATGGGGTGGCTGGAAAGAAATGTAGTAGGTTAGCTTGGATTAATAATTATATCATCACCACAGGTGTCAACAAGGTCAGTTTCTTTCACATTTCTCTTGATTTCTTTTTGCCTCATGATCTGAACCACGCACGACCTATCTGATTTGGATTCTTAGTTACGAGAACGTGAAATCTCATTGTACGATCCAAGAGAGCTTAGTAAAGGACCTTTAAAATCACAAACGATTGATAATTCTACGGGAGTGTTGATCCCATTAATTGATCCGAATCGATCGATGGTCTATCTTTCAGGTCGAGGTGAAACATCTGTGAGATGGTTCGAAATCAATTCTACATCTATCAATTCAAATCCTATAGAAGTACATCAAACTAGACTCGTAGATCCGATTGCTGGGATCGCCATGGCTCCGATCAATCCTTCTACGGTGGATGTGATGAAAGCTGAGATTTGTAAATTGGTGATCTTGAGTAAAAATCAACAAGTTTTACCGGTTATCATTCAAGCTCCTAAGAGACAGTATCTTGATTTTCATCTGGATGTGATGCCACCAGTTAGGAGTATGAGTAAGTGATTTGTTGACCGATCATCAGATGATCAATTTGGAATTCATTGTTCTTCCTTTTCCTTTAGCTGCAGCACAAACTTCTACTGAATGGCTGAATGGAGGAAATGCGACCATCGAGATGGTTTCGCAAGACCCAGCGGACTCTGGAACTCGATCATCCATCACGAAATCTACAGACATACCCTTGACCACCATCACTTCAAAAGCTCAACCCACACAGCCAGAGCCATTACCTGTTGCTTCGAAATCTAAACCTTTTCAACAACCTACCTCGCAAGTGTCGAGCTCTGATCAACCAGTCAGCTTACCAACTCAACCAAAGGCCTCTCAAGCAAAAGACTTGGTTCCTCCGATTTCATCATTAAATATCAGTGAACAAACCGCCAAATCATCAGTACCCAAAGCTCGTTGGTCTCGAAAATATTTAACTGGAAAGACACCCATGAAAGCCGATTACGAAGACTTACAAAACCTTTCAAGTACTTTCTCATCCGATCGAGAGATGATCAAATCCACCCCACGTTACTGTTATGTACCATTAGGTGGAGCCGGAGGAAAGTTGGGAGTGATTGAAGTTCAAAAGAAGGGTAGATTACCTACTCATCTTCCGGCTTTCTTGTCTCAAACCGATCTGGTGAGCTTTGAAGTTGATCTTTTGGTCGAAGGTAGAGTTTTTGTGGGGGGTTTGGATGGGAAGGTTAGGGTTTTTCAGGTTCCTGAGGATGGATTGAAGTCTGATATTGAAGAAGTTCAAATGATGTTATCTGGTAAAGTGATTTGATTCAAATCTATACAAATGTGTGTTTTGACTGATTTTGTTCATCTTTGAATATTCATTGCAGATCCGAAAATCGATCGAATTCATATTATCAAAGCTCATCCGATTGCCAAAGACATCATTTTCGTCATATCTGAAGATCAAGGTGAACCGACTTTACGGATCTGGGACGTAAGCTCATCTGAAAGCTCATCAGAACCTATAATGAAGTTTAAGATTCCATGTCAAAGGGTTTCATCAGCGAATTGGTCAAATGGATCAATGATTGCGATTTGTGATAAAGATTCAGGTTTGTATGTGATTGATCCAAGGAAAAGTCAACGGGATGGGAAAGAAGAATGGTGTGTTGGTAAAACTCATGATGCTTGTCAGAAATCTAATCAACTTTCTTGGATTGATTCACAAAAGTATTTATTGACTACTGGATTTAATTCATTATCGATGAGAGAATTGAAAGTGTATAGAGTAGAGTTTGAAAAGAAATTGGTTTTGGAAATTAATCGAATTAGTTTCGAGACCGTTTCTCTTTCTCCTTCGTTTGTGTTTTTCGATCAAGATCTCTCGGTGATCTTTTGTTGGAGTAAAGGAGAAAGAAGTTTGAATTTAATTGAAGTGATCATCAACGAAGAAACGGAAGAAGAAGCAACGGAAGAGATTAAGTTGGAAAAGTTAATGGGATTCTCACATTCTAGTCTTCAACTTGGGTTTAGCTTT
Organism: Melampsora larici-populina 98AG31; assembly: GCF_000204055.1. Lineage (NCBI taxonomy): Eukaryota > Fungi > Basidiomycota > Pucciniomycetes > Pucciniales > Melampsoraceae > Melampsora > Melampsora laricis-populina. The sequence continues at coordinate 469,171 of NW_006768817.1, forward strand.
TTTCCAAAACAAATCATGAATGTGAAGGAAATCGAAGTAGATCGTGCTTTGAGGTTGACTCAGAATTCGATTGAGGTGGTCAGCTTTATGGTTCCTAGGAATCGGACTGAATTCTTTCAGGATGATATATTTATTGATACTTTGGACGTTTTGGAAGCTACTTTTTGGAATGCAAAAGAATGGATCGAAGGAAAGGAAAAGGAAGAAAAGGAAGGAAGGGAAGGGAAGATGGTCGGGTTGAAGCCTGAGGGGATGAAGTGTGTTAGTGAAATGAAGATGGAATCGGTTGGGAAAAGTAAACAACGTGAATTGGTACGTAGATATCTTACTCTTTCGTCCAAAAAGTTGTTTTACACCAAAAAAACCCATCAAGATGTAAACTGATTTCGTGTTTTTTTTTGCATATATACGTAGATTAAAACTGAACCTTTTTTAACTGATTCACAAAAACAAGAAAAGTATTTAAATGATTTGTTTCAATCTGCTAAAGGAAATCATCAAGACAAAGAAAAAGAGGATCAAGAGGAAGAAGAAGAAGAGGAAGAGGTTATTGGAAAGAGTAGGGTAGGTGCACCGGTTGATGATGATGATTGGTAAGAAAAAAAATGGAAAGATCCGAAAAAAATTGTAGAGAATGAGAGTGGGAATGAGAATTGAAGTGGTGGGAATGTGTGTGTGTACTTATGGAAGAAAGGTTGTTTGGATTTTTTGGGGGATGTGTAGGACATAATGTGTTTTGTTTTTGTTGTTGTAAAAGGGTATAATGATGATGATGATGATGATGATGATGATGATGATGATGATGATTCTATTTTTTGAAAGTCTGATGAAACAAAAGAAGATACATATTAGTGTTAAGTAAATGGATGATTTTTTTACTAAAATGATTAGCTTTTGGGAGAAAGATGTTGAAAAAAACAGGTGAGGTGACTTGTGAGGTTGTGATGTATGTTGAGTTTGGTTTAGACTTTAGAGAGGTGGGTTGGGTTGGGTTGGGTTACAACTTACGACACATGGGTAAGTAGGATTTATATATGGAATGAATGAGCCCACTTTAGCTTTTTCGTGATTCTCTCACTACTAAAATAGACTTTTCAAAAGATATGTTTGAAATTTTGTAAGGTGTAAGGGTTCAAGAGATCAAGAGATTGGACAGGTTGGAAAGGTTGGAAAGGTTTGTGAAGAAAGATTGGTTGGATATGTTTTAGAATTTATAATGATTCATAAGATTTTGATTAGGATAAATTGATTTCAATGAAAAGAGAAGAGGAAATATGAATTGAGAAAAGACAAAAGAGAAAAAGATTTAATAAAAACAAGATTTCAAAGATTTCGAAAAAATAAAAAAGATGATTTGAAAGAAAAAGTGTTGAATAAAGACATCTTTTTTCAAAAAAAAAACGACATCTTCAAGAGATAGAGACTCGACTCAGACTTAGAGGATGTAAGGAGTGATTTGAAAAGAGTGATTTGAGAAGAGTTACTTATATAAAAAATGAGATTTAAAAAACATCATAAAACATATACCTTATACTTAAAGTGTGTGATCAAGAAGATGAGTCAAAGAAACCGACTCTTGAGATTTCTTTCTCATTATTACTCTCATGAAGTGTGATGCTACTGAAACAGATCAAGTGAAGAAATTGATTTAATTTCAATATGTATCAAGAAAAATCAAGATAAGTTTTAATAAGAGTTACATAAAAGAAGTCAGTAAGAACAAGATTCTTCATTTTTTAAACTGACATAGAGCATAAAGAGATGAACAATTTTTTGTGTACAACATATGATTAAGATATGATAAGATAAGATTATAGGGCGGTTACAATTCTTGAATTTGAATGTTAGACTGAAGGTCAGATGAAAAAGATCAGGCAAAGAGGAAAACAAATCGGTAGGAATTGAAAAAGTTTACATACATAAACTGGTTTTTTGAAGTTTATTCAGTTTGATTCTTCATGTTTATATGAATCATTATCTTTCTTGGAATCAGATTCGTCATGTTTATAAGAATCATAATCGTTCTTGGAGTTGGAGTTGGAGTTGTCGTACTTGGATGAATCGTAATCTTTCTTGGAGTCTGATTTTTTATACTTATAAGAGTCATAATTGTTCTTGGACTTTGACTTGGAGTTGTCGTATTTAGATGAATCATAATGTTTCTTGGAGTCTGATTCTTGATGCTTGTAGGAATCATCGGTCTTGGACTTGGAGTTGTCGTATTTAGATGAATCATAATGTTTCTTGGAGTCTGATTTTTCATACTTGTAGGAATCATCGGTCTTGGACTTGAAGTTGTCGTATTTAGATGAATCATAATTGTTCTTGGAGGTGGACTTGGAGTTGTCGTATTTAGATGAATCATAATCTTTCTTGGAGTCTGATTTTGTATACTTATAAGAATCATAATCGTTCTTGGACTTGGAGTTGTCGTATTTAGATGAATCATAATCGGAGTCTGATTTTTTGTATTTGTAAGAATCGTCGTTCTTGGACTTGGAGTTGTCGTACTTGGATGAATCATAATTGTTCTTGGAGTCTGATTTTTTGTGTTTGTAGGAGTCATCGGTCTTGGACTTGGAGTTGTCGTATTTAGATGGATAATAATCTTTCTTGGAATCTGATTTTTCATGTTTATAAGAATCATTGTTTTTGGAGTTGGACTTGGAGTTGTCGTACTTGGATGAATCATAATTGTGCTTGGAGTCTGATTTTTTGTGTTTATAAGAATCATGATCGTTCTTGGACTTGGAGTCGTCGTATTTAGATGAATCATAATGTTTCTTGGAATCTGATTTTTTGTATTCGTAAGAATCATAATCGTCCTTCGACTTTGACTTGGAGTTGTCGTATTTAGATGGATAATAATCTTTCTTGGAATCTGATTTTTCATGTTTATAAGAAGCGTAGTTGTCCTTAGACTTGGAGTTGTTGTCTTTAGATGGATGATGATCTTTCTTGGAGTCTGCTTTTTTGTACTTATAGGAATCATAGTTGTCCTTGGACTTGGAGTTGTCGTATTTAGATGAATCATAGTCTTTCTTGGAATCTGATTTTTCATAATTATAAGAATCATAGTCGTCCTTGGACTGATTTTTCAGATTTATGAAGTAAGTGAAGTGTGAAGTAAAAAGAACCAATTGTTCAAGTTGAATCAATTAGTAAGATTATCACACAACCTATCCACAATCAGAGTCAGAAGCTTACCTTTCCATAATTATCTCGAGGAATGATACTAGGATTTCCCAACATCGATCCAAGAGTACGCTCAACTGATCTAGGTCTATTACATAAAGAAATATAAGTTTGTCAGAAGGGTTTGATAGGAAATCATTGTACGGATAGTGTCAAATGACTCACACTTTGCTAATATCCATGGGCACGGCCATAACTCCTTGATGAATTTGCAAAACTATTTTAAAAAAAGATAATAGTGAAAGATAATCAGTACTCCACTTAAGAGGTTTCGCAAATGGATTGAATTCCGGAACACAGTTTTAAAAAAACAACTCACGCAAAAACATAGCAAGCACAAAGGTAAACATGTGTTTAAATGACATCTTGGTAAGATTAAAGGATTTTGGTTCGTTGGATTTGGGTGATTGGAGCTTAGGTACTGTATTGATTCAAGAAGGAAGATATTAGTGAAAGGAACTGGGAAAAGTCTCGTTGATGATGAAAAGATAAATAATCAATAAATCGAAATATTTTAAAAAGAAGAAAGGTACCTGAGATATAATTCTCTTCACTTAAATTAGGATGAATGATGATGATGAGGGAAGTTGAACCAACACCAAGAACCATTCAAGCTTTTATATCCTTCTGACCATGGCTTAAACTTTTGAAGTAACTTGCGAGTGTGTGTCATTGACCATGATCAACCTCATCCGTGATTTTGCAATATTGAAGTTCTTACAGACAGATCTTCAGAGACGTGATTTGTAAAATGAAGATTCAGGGTGCATACCTCGCAGTGCACTATAGCTGTGCTGTTGCAGAACTGTCAAACTTGATGTTTGTCCAAGCAAAAAGAGAAAAGAAAGATAGAATTGGTCAACTTCAATTGAAGATCATCTTTTCGATCTTTAGTATATGTCAAAGATGATGGATCTTGGTCAACTCACCATTGAAAATCGTGGGTTTTACAAAATGTCTTATAAAAGGAATGGAAGAAAGTTTAGAAAAACACATCTTTGAGTCAAACAGGACTTGAGCGTCCTCGTGAGTAAACTCTTGAGATGTCCTTCCTCGTAGTCACGCCCGCTGTGAGGCAAAACTATTCTACGTGACCTGTGAGCAGCTGTGACTGCAGTTGGTTAGTATAACAAGAGTAAAAGTCAAATCGACTAAACTGTCTTGTCACAAGAATTCAATAGCTTTGATGATTGATCCTCCACGCAGGAAGATCGATCAGCCTTGGCGCACCAGAAACTGATTTTCGTCACTTGTTCCTTATGAGCCGTTGGATATGTACTCATGTTTTGGGTCCACGTGGCTCGTTGGCTTGATGACTTTGCTGTGATCCATCAAGGACACAAATCAAGAACTTGATTTTATGTAAATCGATCCTCAAGATGTCTTTTGAAAGATTGGTTTACTTTCAATCTTTGTTGTACCTTCCAAGAATGGTTCGACCTGTTCACTGTTGAGCAGCTCAAACACAAGAGAAAGTGACTAGCATTCTTGATCAAGGTGGCTTGGTATTTTTGATCAAGATGGCTTACTACAATATCCCTCATGTTGCTCTCTATAAACTTTGCGGCTTTCCAAATTTCCTTGTTTATTGGATACATTGCGCGTAATCGCTTGAATGAATTGTTTAGCTTTGTGTAAAGAGATGTATATCATATTGCATTAAAAAAGACACAAGATAGAAAAAAAAGAACTTTCAACTTGGTTCTGAAGAAGATCATTGATAAACCAGAAGATACTAAATAAGTTTCTAAATAGAGAATTTACAATCATCAATGAGTGACACCTAAAGCAGTTCCTTTTCGAGAGTTCATCACTCTATCATCAGGACTAGAATTCAAAAACGCATCAGATCTAACAGGTTGATAAAACCTTTGAGAACTAGCGATCATAAAACATCTCAATGAATTCAAAGGTGGTTCAAAAGGTGGTAAAGTATTCGAAAAATCTGAAGGTGATAAATATAAACTAGTAGTAGTAGTAGTAGTAGTAGTAGGAAACGAAAAAGGTTCAAAGAGAAGAGGTTCAGGTGTTTCGATTCGAGCTGATGAGTTTGGAAGATTCACATTCGGATTCGGATTCGACTCATTCGTTGTGGATGGTATTGATGGTGTGGTACTGAGTTTATTGAGGGTAGAGGATTGTCCGGCTTGAATGCGCATTTGAAGCTTTGAAAGCTTCTTTTGACCTTGAGGAGCTGCCATGGATGTTGTTGGTCGAACTTGAAGTGGATGGATGCTGAATCAAAGTCGTAATTATGTGATTGATGATTAGCCGGAGTCAAGTCCTCTTTCTTCGTAGGATGATGTTCGTGCAGGGTCTCACCTCCTTTGCCAATCTTTCGTGAATGTTCAATCGCTATTCTTAAGCTGGGTTGGAATATGATTGAGAAATTGGAATCCCACTCCAAAATAGCCAGCGACTCGGCGAGACTCTCTTGTCTGGATCTGTGCGGCGTGCCCTTTTGCTGCACCCTGAGTGAGAGACACGTGACTCAGAACAGATGACCCGCTCAACCCTGATTGGATTTATACCCGTTGGCAACTTTGTCAATGTAATAAAACACCTCACGTGTATGCAAAGCATTGATCATCACCTTGATCACGCAGTTGTGAAGAATAAAACTTGCTTATAAAATTGCAAAAAAAAGTAAAGCTTGCCAATTCAACAAATACAAAGGGAAAAAAAACTTCTAATCCATCATACACAACTTTCTACATATGTAACTTGAAAAAATGACTGTACAACACATTAACAAAAAAAAGATCAAACTAATTAAAAACATTCACCAAAAACGCTTGCAAACTTTTTTTCTCCTTCTTCTCTTGTACTTCATTTATCTGATCAATATGTACTCTTTAATTTTACTTTAAAAGATTGATATCATACATGAAACTTCCATTTGTGATTGACTAATAAAAAAAACACACACACTCAAACATATTTTTTACTGCAAAGATTAAACAACTAATACTGCACACAAACAAAAAAAAATCATCACAAAAAAAAAATCCATCTTCTTTCACATTCACATTCTTACCATCTCTTTCAATTTCATCTTGTCCATTCATGATTTAGGAGAAGAAGGTGGGTTTTGAGAACTAAACCTTTTTAATAATTCACTAGCTCCAAACGAACCAGGCATCACTTCACTCTCTTTTCGTTTTCTCCATGTTCCAAAAAACGAACCAGACAATCCACCAGTATTGCCACCATTGTTAGCCACACCAATCGAAGTCGTAGGTGATCCTGCTATCTGTCCACCTTGTTGTATAAATTGTCCACTCCCTCCCATACTACTGTTACTCAGACTACTACTACTATTCCTATTGACGTTAAAGGGTATTCCTCCTTGGTTAGATCCAGAAACACTCACTCTTCTGTTGGCTAAATCTTTTGCTCCGACTACATTGGTAGGACCGATTGCCAAAGGACTAGGTTTATCACTGGATAGAACAACAGATGGTCGAATATCATTGTCTTTAGGACTCGAGCCCACGTTCTTTTCAGACGACACTAATGTGGTTGAGACTGTTGTGAAACCTTTACTAGATGGCGAGGCAGGCTGTAGGAGTTTCTTGATCGCTGGACTGATGTGAGACGAAGAAGCAATCGATGAAGCTCGGCTGTTGGATCGTGAAGCAGTATGCGCCTTGGGAACAGGTCTAAGCCGAGGTTTCAAGGGAACTGGCATTGTTGACGAGAGGTTCGTTCTTCGAGATTGAGACGAAGCCACAGACAGATTGGTAAGGAAGGCAGGTCGAGCAGATTCAGAAGGTTTGAATGCACTGGGAGTTTGAAGATCGTCCAATGTCTGATCTTCGGGAATGGCTTCCGATACTGGGATCAAACTTGTCTGAAGGGGAACCGATGCGTGACTTAGTGGTGACTTTGAATAGCTTTTGGCTAAGCTTAAGGACAGAGCCGATGGTCCTGTTCTACGAGATGGTGGGCTACTGGCAGTTGTGCGAACGGAAGAAACAAATGGCGAGTCTCCTGGAATCTCATTTGCTGGTGGCGAAGGCGGAGTGTCGATGACAGTAAATTCAGATTGAGTCAGATCCAATGGTATTTCAACTCGATGAGGATTTGAGTGTGAGGGAGCAGAGATTGATGTCTTCTCCTCGGGTGACGTGTTAACAAGTGCCGGTGTAGTTGACGGTGGCGATTGTCGGCTCTCGCGATTGAAAGTGGGTCCACCGGTGCTGTGACGTTTACCACCCGAGGTGCTGATCTGAAGTGCCATCTGAGATGGTAAAGTAGCAGATCTACTGGGTGAATGCTTTGTGACCGAACTAGGTTGACCTAATCCAAGTGAAGATTGAGTTATCTTTCGAGGGTTTTTTTCAACACTCCAAGGTTCAACTTCCAAAAGAAAATATCGAGTTCCAGCTGAGAGAGCATATGGGTTGGTATCGGGATCCTGTAGAGCATAAAAAAGATCTCAGATAAAGGGTTGGGAAAGATGCAAGAAAAGTAATATACCTTTGGGTCCACCATCTTTTCCGTCAGCGAGATGATACGCGCAACAAGCCATTCTCTAGATTTGATGATGGGCGCAACCGCATCATTTGCTTGTAAGAAATAATGTGGAAAACTGACATTGAAAGCCGCCCATACTTGAGCTGTTGGATTCCGTGTGGGTAAGAATAGTGCCAAGTCTCCCTTTGCGAAACTGTGTGATGGGGTATCAAGAAGTCATTATCAAGATGCTTAGCAGATGCCGTGAGATTCTCTGCTATAACAAGGCACTCACTCTCTGAAAGTTATTCTGACATTTGCCAATTCCTGAGAGCTTTTGGCTCGTTCTCGGTATCCCTTGCTTTCCTTCATCCATTTCCTTACAGTAAGTGACAGGTAATCAAGCTTGTTCTGCACCAGTTCAACGATAGCTTCAGGATCACGTTGTGCCAACTTGTCAATAAAGGTACCGAACTCAGGTGACGATGGATCAGGTATCGAGGAATCATCTGTCGCTGGTTTGGCAACAACAACGGAGTTACTTGAATCTTGTGCCGGTACAGCGGATTCACCCAAAGCTGTAGAAGTTGCAAGTACAGCCTTGTGAGTTGAGCCAGGACGGGGCATCGATTCGATTCGGTCAACGATTTTGCTGTTGACTAGGTGATAACTCTGTAGTATAGAAACCGCGGCTCGACAATGAGTTTCCAAGCGCATAGTGGCTTCTCGAGTGTCCTCCGTAAGTTGTCGTTGCACCTTTGCATGATCTTCAGCCCGAAGTTGGGATTCACGGTCCATTTCTTCAATGCGTAACTTCTGTTGTTGGATGGTGTCATTAGCATCGTGATTGCTCTTCTGCTGTTCCATCAGGTCCGACTTCAACTGATCGATCTCGTTTTGCATCTCTAGCCGAATACGTTCCGCCTCTGAAAGTCGATCATCCATCGATCGTACACTGCTATCTACACGCTCTGTAAGATCTCTGTTGCTGTCGAGAGCTTGACTGAGTTGACTTTCCAATTCGGCTACTCGGTCTTGAGAGCCTTGAAGTTGATTCAACACGTGGCTGTGATCCGAGAGCTGATCTCGATGACGAGCTTCTAGATCGTGTAACTCCTTTGTTGCATCGTCAGCAGTAGCCCGAGCAGAGATTAGTTGACGTTCAGCATCTTGCAACGATTTGCTTCGGGTCTTCAGTTCTTCCTCCAACCTTTCAACCGCCGGCCTTAACCTCTGGACGTCAGCTAACAAACTCTCACGTTCTTGAGTCGATGTGAGAGTATCGTGTGCTAATCGTTCGCATTCTTCTCGGTGCTCTTCTTTGGATTGTAGCAATTGTAATTTGAGATCTTCAATCTTCTGTGAATGCAATTTGAGATCCGATTGAAATTTGCGAGTAGAATTTTCGGATGAAACCTTTTCTTGCTCTGCTTGTTGACGTAGATCCTCATTGATAGCTTTCAACTCTGTTACTTCTGACTCTAAACGCTTTGTCAATTCGTTGTCTACCGGGCAAGATGATGTGCTTAGTTGACTTTCGGTGACAACTAAAAGGATGGAGGAGGAGCATCAATATCGCGTCCTTGAGCAAAATGGGTGAGCCCATAAAACTGAGATGTACCGATTCTCTCCACTGCTTGTGCAAACGCGTTCTCCATACTCTCCAAACGACTAAATTGCTTTTCTACCAAGAGTCGGACGTCGCGAGCAGGTGCTCTGGCCAGCTGAAGATCATTATCCTGTTCCTTCTCAGGACTTTCCTCGATGCTCCGTAAGCTACTGATGAGATCTACATGTCCATACAAAAAACCTAATGAGCAATCAAATCACATCTTCATGCGCTTTAGACAAAATGGCATACCATCAACGTCTGCTCTGGTCAGTGGAGGCAGATCCCCTACATTCTGTACGCTTCGACTTGAATCCTTGGGCCTAGCTCCATTGATAGCTGCGCTGTTGACATTCCGAAACTCGAACTCAATCGTTGGGACATTGATATCATCCAAACCTTCAACAGTAAATGGCATCTTGCCTCCGTAGTCCGCACGATAGGTGACCCTGCGTTTACGCTCATCAGCGGTCAGTTTTGAAAGCGCGTTGGATAATGCAGAGGCATAATCAACGAGGTGGCGTGCTACCGACCGTAGAAGTGTCAATATTTGCTTCAGTGAATTGATAGACATGGTAAGCTTACAGAATTCTCGTCTCCTCACAACCTCGACAACTGTTGAGGCGTATGAAGTGACAAAGTCTTTAAGCCTAGCAAGGTGTTTGAAAGCATCGGTGCGCGTGCTTAATTCGTTGTCTAGAGCTTGTACATCACTACCTATACAAGACATGATACCTTGCAACACCGATATCCTGTTGAGCGAATGTACAAGATGGTGCAGCCAAAAGTTCTACGAGGTCCTCATTAGTTTGGTGCAAAGATGATACCAGCTTGGGGATGGATTCTTACTTTGCGCTCCGCTAAAAAGGCTACCCTCTCTCGCGTGTCATCATCGAGAATGACAAGCTCAGTGAAAGATTCCGCCAGCACCTCTGCTTCTGCCTCTGTGACCTGTAGAATCTGGTGGACGACCTCTTCGATTCGCTGAAATCCCTCTTCAGCATCCCTCTCAAGCACATCCAATTCAGTCAAGTCACAGTCCGGTTCGCAAAGTCCATTACGAATCGCCATCGCACCTTCGTCCACTTCTCTTGACGAGTCTCTGATGCGTTCGAACCTCTTACAAAGATCATCTGATGAAAACAAGTCAGACATCATGTGCGCAAAAAGTCGGCTCATTACCCTCAAAAGAAGAAAGCTCACCATAGACTTTCAAGCACCTGTCCCGGATTTGCGTAATGCGATCTTCCATCACATAATCGCCCATGCACTTCAATTTCGCTGTTACAGGTGTTCCACTACTACCAACAGCGCTGCCAGAAGAAGTTGTACGACTGAGCGTACTATTCGAAAGGAGTTGAGGGTGAATCTTCACCAGTCGTGAGAGTGCTAGAGCAGGTGCGTATGCTTCAAGAAGTTTCCCGTATCCTTCAACCAGAGGCTGAGCAAAGGTCTCGAATGCTTCCCATGCACCTTTAGGTGATTCTCTACATTTGTCAAGATTGTTTAAAGCAGCTTCAACAGCAGATTTCTGAGCTCGAATGTGCGATAGAAGTAATAGGGTTGTACGAAAGTGAGCTGAACCGGAGGTGTGGTGTGCTTTGGCTAGAGTTGTGTAATTTCCAATCTCTGTATCAAGATTTGAATTGAATTGACGAATTGGAGGTTCTAGGGCTTCTTCTACATGAAACAAAAGTTCTTCCAAGACTTTATTTGGATCTGCTGAGAGGTAATTCCTATCGAAAGCATAGAGAAGATGAGTTGGATCCTGTAGGGTTCTTGGATGTGGTATTAATGCAGTAGAAGAGGATGGCATAGGATTGATTGGAGATGAAGTTGGAGATCGATGTGTATCTAGAATTGGACGGAGAAGGGTATCGGTCAATTGAGATCCAAGTGAGTTCATTAGGATTAAGTCGTCGGCGTCTAGATCCATCGCTGGTCCAAGTATATCTAGAAGCGCAGATAGCCTGTGTGTGATAGCATTTTTCAACACCTAACATCAAGCAAAGTAGGGTTTCTGAAGAGATGGTCTTTGGGGTAGGGGAAAGCTTCTTTAGCTTGTTTAAAAAAATGAAAGACATTCTTACCTATCTACATTTTGAAGATGTTGTTTGGTAAATTCGAATGTCACGCCATCGTGAGCTCTAATGACTCTCATCTTGATGATTTATTGAAAACTCGAAATATGCTTGCTGATAGAGTAAAGTTGAGAAAAGAAATCTTGCTTGATAATTAAAAGTTGAAGAAAAGAAACGGTTCGTTTAGCATTCGTACAAATAGGCCAATGAAGTTATAGTTCTTGTTGGATATGTAGCAAAGGGAAGTTATTGAGAATACGATGAGTAGTTGATGAAGGTAGTGATCAAGAAATCAAATTTAAACATTCTCAGTAACAATCCTCAGTTTTCAGTATAAGCATATTCAGTCACTAAGTATTACTTAACTGCACCCTAGCATTCGATGCCAAGCTCATTGAAAGTTTGATTTCGGGATAAGCCAACCTGAAGTTGAACCCACATGATCATTGATCATCAATCCAATGAACCTCGAATTACATATTCTCGTACCTGTCCTTACTTGAGAACTCTTGAGCAGTCAGAGCTCAACTTCCAGCCCAGTCATCTGCCTCATCACCCCTATTGAACAACAATCCATTCATCACTCACAAAGCTTTACATACTCTCGATCTGACTGGCTCGTATGCTGTGCTGTTTCAGATCAAAGGAACTTCACTCAGCCTCTTGAGCCTCTTAGTAATCTGTTGAGATCTAAACCCACGCGAAAGAGAATCACACAGTGGACTTAGTCTTGACGGTCGACGATCGCTAGAGCTCCCGATACCCCCTCTTCTTATCTCTCTCCAAGATGATCAAGTTGAAAAGCCACATTGTGATATACATTCATACGATCAGACTATAGCGTGAGTGCGATCAGAATCAAATCCTCAAATGTCTCTGGACCTTCAATCGCGTAGAGATTGAACAGGATTGAACCCCATAAGATGTGTCGATTTCCGAAAAACACATTGTGCACGTTCATCAAAGTAAGCTATAATCTACATTTCACAAGAGAGTGACCAAGAGTATGAATGAGACTTCTCATGGGATCATCTGATCTTGGCTATTACATTTTCAGAGCTGAGCAATCAGAAGTACTGGAATCACCAAACAACAAACATGAAAGGAATGATATCCCTAAAGTTAGATGTCAGGCTGTAAATCCCGATATAGGCCGTACTGGCAGACTGCCGTACTGGCAGACTGTTGATCACTTTCGACAGACAGAAATCAGTACCCGGTACAACACCATAACCAGTCACATCATACATGGTATGATGGTTTTAAATTGTAGAGCATGACTTCCTTTAACAATAGATTTACAAATGACACTGAAGAATTAGACATCCACAAAGGTAAAAAAGCTTACAAATCAAGTTACGATTTAGAAAGGAGACGTGTTTTCTGTATGTATCCAGGTAATTTTGTAATTCTAGTTTCGTCAAACTAGTTATGTATGACATTTTTGAATTGAGTAATGATGATGACAATTCAGGGATGGGGATATATCCAAATAACAAGATGACGAAGATGAGTCAAAAATGAAATAATAGACAGAACATACGATGTGATTGAACAAAAAGGCGATTGCTTCCAGAACGGTCAAAGGGACCTCTACTCTGACATGGGCTGTTAGGACATGATTGTAGTACAAACTCTACTTCAAGATCTTCGATGCGGCAGGGGTTTTGATGAGGTCGACAGTGTTGGTGACCTAGATCTATATATACACTTTGATCTCGACCTTAAGTTCTTCCAAAACACTCCTTTTTCATCATGTCCGACTCCCACCCTACAATCTTCGTGATCTGATGCGTTTTGGTCTACTTCGATCAAATCTCGCATCCTTTTAGTTTTTACCGATCGGGGGCTGTACTCTTGTAACTCATGTTCTTCACCACTTTTTTGTTCGTTTAAACAAACACTTCCAAGTGCACATTCTAATTCAGAAGCACTAGAGTATTTGTTTAATCTTCGGCGAATCGGTTTTGGGGGACAAGAGCGAGACACTGCGTTTGTTTCTTTTTCTACCTCAGCAAAAGCAAAAGAGGTGAACAATGACATCGCAGTGATACTGGGAGCCGGTCGAATTTGACGAGGTGATTTCGAGTCTTTGGATCGATCTCTTCGTTTGGCATTAGGCGAAGATGATCGACGCGGGTGAGGGTAATAGAGATTAGGTTCGCGTGCGCCAAGTGGTGCATCAGGACATCTATCTGTTCTAGGCGTCACTGGGGTCGTACAACGAGAGGGAACGCGATCGGGTGAAGTGCCAAAGAGTGACATGATATAACGCCGACTGATGATAGCTTGGGAATTCCCGTGATTATCTATCTGCCGAGATAGGCACTCGGTTATCCGAAACTGTGGAGAGGACAGATATGGATGTGTGTATGCGTATTAGTGAAATCCTTATCAAGCTGCTTATCGGTCAACTTTGCACCAGTTGCGATAAGCTACAACCCGCTACATCGCGAAACAAGAATGTTGGATGTACTCACTATGCAGTTAAGTATATACGATCGCTATGGATGCGCTGACCGCCGGTAGGGTAGATGTATGCGTCACGAGACCGAATTTCGCGGCGGAAGTTACCCGTTATGCAGGTTGACGAGAAAAAGGTACAAAAGTGGAATATATTGATCAATTGCGGATGGTGGAGAAGTCCGTCAGGAGGATATGGTGTCCGATCTTATGGCCACCCAGCGAAAGACTTCTGGCGTGAAAATCGGATCAAGGATAATAAACAAGATAATTGTTCCGCAGTGCTTGTGAAGATTGCGTATGGAATGTGATCTAAATATATGTGCGCCGATAACCCTTTTTGGAAGAAAATTGAGGGTCGCAAAAGGATGTGATAGAAGTATAATGAGTTATTAGCAGCCCGATGAATTTGGAAGGCAAGTTGAAGTCGATTATATATAAAGTTTCTTCAGCCCCCAAACCCTGATCCAACGATGTCGAGAGTCAAAGGGTGAGTCTAGTAAAAGATATGCCACTTGTATAGTTTGAGCTGCAAACGATATATTAACCCTGTGTAAAATAAGAGGCGTTGGCTCCGGATTGCGACTTCAGAGTTCTAAAAATATAAGACTCACTTTATCAACGATCGATAGGAAATTTCAGAGTGTCTGGTTCGATATGTTAGGAGTCGAAGGGGCTCTAATCGATGCGGGTGTGCAAGGAGAGCAAGCGATCCAGTTAAGTAAGGAAATCGGAATGAACTTTGAAATCAAGGGAGACCAGTTAATGTGGTTTAAAGTACAATTCATCGGCTCCGTTCAGTTCCGGTTCATGTGGTCTTCTGCAAGCAAATCGAAAGGGACCACGCTTGATTTGAAAGGGGAAGTCTGCGATAGTAAAGTCATGTTCATGGATAATTTTATTTGGTCACTACAACCTATGAGTCATCAAAGGGAACTCCAAACCTTGGTATTCATATGTGGGAAAAATTGTGTAACCCCTAACCCATGAAGACATCAACAAAAGATGAATGTATACAACCTCAAAAATCAGGAGACACGGAAACAAAACTGAGATGACGATGGTACATAAATTCTTGCCAACCATGCACGCAACCCTGTAGGCTGAGCCATTCTAGGCTAGAAACCATATCTTCAGAAATCGGAGTACGTAGCGAACTTGAGAAATTGTTTCATGTGTTTGCCCGATATCCATCAGGTCACTTTGTTTTTGCATTCATTTTACCTGCTTGAACTAGATATCCAATATTCAATATTCAATATCGATTTTCTAAGTCTCACTCGATTTGAATGCAGCAAGTTGCAATCAACTTCAGCCGAATTAGATACGTGATGCTTGTCCCCATGGAATTAAAGCTGTGATCTGTCTTTCATGAAATACTAGACACATGCGGAGCTTGACACGTATATCGACGAAGCTCTGGTACTTGTGCAAGTCCTGAGAAGGAATCTGATCAGAACTGGATCCAGAAGACACAAAGGACAACAAGTTTAAAATAAGATCGAGAGAAAGTCTTTGATAGGGACCAGATTGTGGTACTATACATTTTTGTGTTTGTCAGAAAAGAGATAACCACTTTGACTTACCTGGTTTTCCAGGCACCTTGTTATGAGGGGAATTGGATTGAATAAATTAGGTAGCGCATATAGGATTTCAGCACCATAGAATGCAGCTGGCGTGATATAGAGACCAATGAAGATGATGAAAACCTCCAAGAAGATTGAAAGGATAACATGATGATATACGTTGGTAGAGACCAGATTTGATAGACAGTGACTTGTGCTTTGGTAGGACGATTGATACTGATTCAGCAAGTTATAGAATACGAGGAGATCTTTGAACAAGAAAGCTTACGAATTTAACAGCTGAACGGATTCCAAGGACGAATGCTAGCTTGAGTGATGATATTTATTAATTTGACAAAAAACTAACCTCCACATGATGGGTTTTTATACCTCAACAATTCCAATAACAGCGCACGTGATGGGTAAGCATAATATAGCCTGCACCCTGCAGCGCTCGCATGGTTGTTTGAATAGACAAGAATTTGGTCAAAGTGGGGTTGATGACTTCTAAGAAGAACAAAACCTCTATTTGATACTTCTCCTTTGCGGCCAAGATCTGGTTCGAAGTTGAAATGTGCCCCAGCCAAATGCCAAGAGTGACAGAGTCAGACTTGCATGAAAATGTTGATGAAATGCATTTTACAACATCACATAGATTGGGGCGGGTTGAAACAACTTGTATTTACGATCCCCAAGAACAAGCAAATTGTCAAATGTTAGAACCTGGATCAGATATCACCGGCATCTTCCTTCAAGCACTCGACTTTGTAGAACACCATAAACTCGCAGTAAGTTCTATCCATATACATATTCAATCCCCAAAAAGAATCCGATCGTAAATCATAATTGATGATGAATGTCTACAGATCTTTGCACATCTCGTTATACTAGCCATCTTCACTGT
Organism: Melampsora larici-populina 98AG31; assembly: GCF_000204055.1. Taxonomy (NCBI): domain Eukaryota; kingdom Fungi; phylum Basidiomycota; class Pucciniomycetes; order Pucciniales; family Melampsoraceae; genus Melampsora; species Melampsora laricis-populina. The sequence continues at coordinate 485,446 of NW_006768817.1, forward strand.
TTATTCAATCACACCCACCTCAAGCTCATCTCAGATTCAAGGAAAGAAGAAACCAAAGATGTCTGGTATTGCTAGTACTGATGCTAAATCTACTGAACCTATCGTATCACTTAATCCTCCTAAAGATGATCCATTCACTTTACAAGAATTGTCTCAATATGATGGTACCGATCCTTCGAAGCCGATCTACGTAGCTATCAAAGGTACACAAGTTGCTTGGGATTTATCATTTCTCTTTTTCTCAAGAAACAACAAGACTTATTGATGTGTTACTCAACACTTTTTGCTCGTTCAGGGATTGTTTTTGACGTTTCTAGTAAAGCTGAGATGTACGGACCATCTGGTAGCTATCGGATCTTTGCTGGTAAAGACGGTAGTAAAGGCTTAGGTCTCAGCAGTCTCAAAGCTGAAGATGCTATTGCCGATTACTCATCACTTGGTCCATCTGAAATGAAAGTATTAGATGATTGGGTTACTTTGTATGTTTTTGATTTGATTCGTCACCTCAGATGTGTTAAGCTTCTGAAAAAAGCTTTATTTTAATGTCTGATAACTAATGATGGCGTTATGTTCCTATGAATCTTTAAATCCGACAGTTTCAAAAAACGTTACAATATTGTTGGTCGAGTAACTCAAACATCAAACCTATAATACTATCATCGTACCTCAAAACAATTTATTTCGCTATTTTCAAACAAACAGCTTTGTATTCAATTACTCAACCACGATCTCCAGAATGTATATCCTAACTTTCTTTCATCTACGAATTATCCTTTGTTATCCTGAAATGATTAGATAGCAAAGTGAACAAGATGTTACAACACTTTTTCTGACCAGAATGACTTATCTTGGTCAATTCAAACTATCGACATAATATGTTTCCATTGTAGCTTCGATTGTCTGGTACTATTCGACTTGCTTCTTCGTCGCGTATATGTGCACAGTATCCAAGGGGCCGCACATCATGAATGTGCGAGGTGCACAATGACGTGCGTGCTTTATGAGTCCACAGAATGCCGATCTCAAGGATGGTCAAAAAGATTAATTGATCTGCCATCATGATCAACGATCACTTGTTTTCATCTCATGTGTTTCTTCTTCTTGATCATCTACTCAGAGATCTCAGATCAGAGTGATAGTTTGAGTTTTGCGGTCTCATGACTTAAGTTCTTGCCGGTGTTCTTATGTAAGTTTGTAAACGTGGCTTATTGAAACTTCAATCTTTTTTCAAGTTTTCTGATCTTTACCTCATCTGAATCTCTCTATACTAAATCACTCATGTAATGAAACAACACCGCTCTTCACGGCAATCGGTTATCAGCATGTCGAATCGGAAAGATCTATCATCAGTTTCTGGGCAAAATAATTTGACTACTGTCCTTTTTGGTCAGATCAAACATCACACCTGATGAACAAACGATCATGGAGGGATGCGGAGGTGTTGAAAGTCATCAATTGAGAGATATCCATTATGATATCAAAATCCAAAACAAGAGCACAAACCAAATTAAATTATCTTTGAAAAAACCTTTCAGTCGTTCTTTTTTCATAACTTCTGAAGGATATATCCGCTGAGCAGCTTGCTTCGTACTATTAAAGCTTGGTCGATTATAATTTTTTTTTCAAATCCGACATCTTCATTTCAATAAACACTGGACTTTGCAGAGAACCACAAATTAGCAGCAAGCCATTTCCTCCACCTTTCAGACTAAAAAACATACAATGAGGGAATTCGATTGAAGATGGATTCCTCAATGTGTTTGCACGTCTCCTTTTACTAACATTCTTGACTGATTAATTAATCATACCGACCCCAATTTGATTTCAGACTCAAGGGAAGGAAAATTAGGGATCTTCGAATCAAATACGTGTTTTATTTAGGTAAAAACGAAATCTTCAAAATCCAATCCACATTGATACCCATTCATGAATGGTGTAAAGATTATGTGGATGGTATTTCTCAGCAGACAATTTGAGATGAAGGTGATACTGAAGAATTTGTAATTGAATGTGGAAGGAATGTGTCTTTCAAACACAACAGATCAACTTCAAGTGCCTTACTTATTTTTACAATATCTGATATATGATACACCACAAGAGAAATTTTGAACTGAAGACGATGTTGAGGTGGATGGAAAAGTTACACAAGATAGATGATAGATACATGATAAAAAACAAAGATGGCTTTTGTAGAGTTTGATGGAATACTCTAATTCTCGAAGGGTGCCTCGCAAGCTGGGTTCCCTGGAGAAGAGCTTACGAGAAAAAAACACCTGACTGTCATACTTAGTTAAGGTAGAGCACAATCTCCACAAGCTATTAGAGACAATGGATCAAGGGAAACTGAGGTTAGAGAATGAACAAATGGGTTTGGTATTATAAATAACGAAAAAGAAGGATAACTCACTGATGAAAGGTACGTTCAAGACTGAATAAGGGCATTGATAACTTTGACCACCTGAGTTTGTACATTCTATAGAGCGAAAACAAAGGAATCACAAGTTTGTTCATAAAGATTGAGCTTTGATTGAACAATGAACATGATCAGATATCTGACTGACCGTAATGTCCGCTTTTACCAGGCTTGTATCCTGAACATTGTTGTTCACTTTGACCGCCTGCACCGTTGTGTAAACAACCCTTCATTGGAGCGAATTGTCGACCTAGGTGGAGAAATGAAATTTTGATATCAGTTTGAAGGGTTATTAGACTTTGAAATGTAGATATCAAATAAAAGAAGAACATTATTTACCATTATTACTACATGATGAAGTGAAGCAGGTGTATTTTGTAGCATAGTCATCCTCGCAAACTTTTTTTTTCGGAAAACCAAGAATCAATTAGAATGTAATTCGGAGTTGGAATTGAAAGGGAAAGATGTCTCTTACTTGATGTGCGTGCGGGTCTTTGTGATCTATAGCTGGTTTTACAATTAGCTGCGTCTGCATTAGAAAATGCGAATTGGGTGATAGAGATACCGATGAAGATAATAAAAAAATTGGGAGATTGGAAGGATAACATTTTGGTATGCAACAATAGAGACAAGATTGAATAGATTTGTGGTTTGATGGAACGAGTAGTACTGATTTAATAACGCAAATTGGAAGTGAGGAAAGTTATCAATGAGTACGCTTATGAATACAAAGAGCTAGATGGATCGGATCAGGTATGGTCAAATGATAGCTTTAGTGATAAAACGTATCGATGTAATGATTGATGTCGGCTACAGACCTCAACAACATCGAGTTTCTATACATGAAGAAGAAGAAGAATTAAACATTTTTCCTTGAGCTCAGCATCAGTATTGCTGCCACTCTGGGCGTTTCAAATGCAAGTTCAACTCGGCAAACGTAACTTGGGGGCTCAGAGCTTGCGACTAGAATTGTGTGATTATTGAGTATGGCCCTGGGGCATCCTGATCTTTAATGGAGCTTGACTAGGCAACCTCGCCGACTTTCCTGAGTCTTTCAGTGAAAACATTGATAACAAGAACCAGGTCTTCGGCGCCCAGCCGTCACATAGCTTGGGATGTGCCATAGCACAAGCTTGCAACTTACAGCCACATGCATACATGCATTATTTGAGTATTGTTGGACCCCATGGGCTATACACAGTCAGCACTTCTGGGTCCATCAGCTTTACCAATCAAATTCTTTTGTTTTGCTTGAATTTCAGTCCCTCTTTGTGACAAATCAGCACAACCTGCCTAACAGTCCACATTTTTTGTTGTATTGTGGGTGCAAGACCCTTGGCATGCATCTTGTCATGTTGTTTGCACAATTATTTGTGTAACTTAAGGGATCTTGTTGTGTTTTCCTGCAATGCAACATTGTAAAAAACCTCAGAAAGTATGCTTTGACAGGTTTGATGTCAGTACTAATGTGTTTTTCTGTGACTGTGGCACAATTATGGGATACAAAGTAGACTCCAGGCATGTGCCTGGCCTTGTGTCCGTAATCATTTTGGCTGTAAATTTTGATTTCCTGGGCAAAGGCCCGGACACGGGATTCAAATCTACAGCCAAGAGAATTCAGAGCACAAGGCTGGGCATGTGCCTGGATTCTACTTTGTACCCCCTAAATGAAGCTGCACATGCTTTGTGATATACCATTGTGTTAAGTTGAAACAAAATTGAATTTGTTGCATAGTGCCTGTTGTGTTGGTGGAACTCCGCTGCCATATCACAATACTTGAATTGCAGACTTCAGCTAATGGGACCCCCCTATGTGGTGTCTACCTCTGTCATCTTAAGCTTGCACTTGCAAGACCTTTTTTGGCATGACACTTTCACGTTCTGAAGCCTGAAGGCACCAGTAAGACATCTATGTGCTTTCCATGTGTTGATGTGCTATTTGCCTCAGCGCAGCCCTGGGGAATTTCTTTGTTGTATCTTGGAACACACAGTACTATTGTGACTTTGGGTACCACCAATCATACACTCAGAGCACACATGGTACTGACTGTTCATGCTCATCATCCAATTTATGAGAAATTGTCCAAGGTGTTTGCACATCTCCTTATACTGGAATTCTTGACTGTTTGATTAATCACACTGACCCCAGTTTCATCTCAGACTCAAGGAAAGAAAAATTGGCAATCTTCAAATCAAAAATGTGTTTTAGATAAAAATGAAATCATAAAAATCCAATCCCCATCAATATTGTGGATGGTGTAAATATTATATAGATAAAAGACCCCAGAAGACGATTTAAGATGAAGATAATACTGAAAGAGTTGTAATCAAATATGCAAGGAACATGTCTTTCAAACACATCAGATCAAGTGTCTTGCTTAGTTTTACAATAACTGATATATGATACAGAGCAAGAGACATTTTGAACTGAAGATGATGTTGAGGGGGATGGAAAATTTACACAAGATAGATGATGGAATACCTGATAAGAAAGAAAGATGGCTTTTACCTAAGTAGAGTTTGAAGGGATACAACAATCGTAACTTGACCTAACTGTAATTCTTGCAGAGTGCCTTGGGTTCCCTGGAGAAGAGCTTGCGAGAAAAAATTGCCTGACTGTAAGACTTAGTTAAGGTAGATAACAATCTCCACAAGCTATTAGAGTTGATGGATAAAGGGGGACCAAGGTTAGATGATGAAGAGATGGGTTTGGTATTATAAATGATGAAAAAGAAAGATCACTTACTGATGAAAGGTACATTCAAGAGTGAATAAGGGCATTGGTAAGTTTGACCACCTGAGTTTGTACATTCTATAAAGTGAAAACAAAAAAAATCACAAGTTTGGTCAGAAAGATTGAGCTTTGATCAAACAATGAACATGATCAAATATCTGACTGACCGTAATGTCCGTCTTTACCAGGCTTGTATCCTGAACATTGTTGTTCACTTTGACCGCCTGCACCGTTGTGTAAACAGCCCTTCATTGGAACAAATTGTCGACCTAGGTAGATGGTTGTAATTTGATAGCAGTTTAAAGGCTTATCAGACTTTAGAACACAGATATCAATAGAAGAAGATCATTATTCACCACTGTTATCACATGTTGTAGTGACGCAGGCGTATTTTCTAGCGTAATCATCCTCGCAGACTTTTTCCGGAAAACCAAGAATCAATTAGAATGTAATTCGGAGTTGGAATGGTGTTTCTGTTTAAAGGGAGAGATTTATCTTACCAGATGTGAGTGAGGGTCTTTGTGATTGATAACTTGTTTTACATCTAGCTATGTCTGCATTGGAAAATGCGAATTGTGTGATACAGATGCCGATGAAGACGATGAAAAGTTTGGGGGATTGGAAGGATAACATTTTGATATGCAACAATAGAGACAAAGTCGAAAAGATTTGTGAAT